>NW_024498573.1:9634433-9822687 GCF_017590055.1 Onychostruthus taczanowskii
GGAGCCCCAGCGCCGCTCGCCCGCAGCCCCGGCGCCCCGCAGCCCGGCCCTGCACACGCACTCACACTCGCACACACACTCACGCTCTCCGCCCCCCCCGCCCGCTCCCCCTCTCCGCGCTGTGCACACGCGTACACGGGGCGGCTTCGCCAACCTTTAAAAAAATAAATAAATAAAGGAAATAAGCTTATACTTAAAAAAAAAAAAAGGGTTTTGGCGCCATATTAATGACGTACTTAAAATTTGCCATTTCTCCTGCGTCAAAAAGACGGCTCTTGCCCATCGCGGGGCGGGCGGGGGCCGCGGTGCGGAGCTGCTCCCGCCCTCCCGCACCCGCGTAGCAAAGTTCCGCGGCCGCGGGGCGTGGGAACGGCGGGGGGGCGGGGGGGGACGCGGAGCCTCCGCGCCGGCACCGCGGCCGCTCCGGAGGGGCGAGGAACGGCGGGGCTGGGGATGCGACCGCAACAGAAGAACCCCCCCGGCCCGTGCGCGTGTGTGTATGTGTGTGTTCCCCCAAAAAAACTTCGCAGAGTTTCCGCGCAGAGGTGCGGAGCGGCGCGGCTGCCGCGCAACTCCGCGCGGGGTGACCCTGCTGTGCGCTCCCCAAACGAGTGCTTTGGGCTCTGGGTGGTGCAGGGCTGCCTGTTGCCAGCTGTTTTCCACAGGATTAAAAACAACGACAGCAGTGCTTTCGGGATAGAAACGGCTTCTTAAATTAAAATAATAATAATAATAATTGGATGTACAGCATACATCTACCCCAACTCCCAGGGGCCCTACAGAAGTTGGCTTGCCCTGTCTTAAACCATTGCTGCAGAAGATTAAAATTCAAGTTAAAGACTCTCTTTCAGTGACAATCTGCCATCATCTACTTCGATTCATTAAGCTGGACAGCCCTAAAACTGTGAATTACCAGTTATGAACCATTAGGAACCAGAGCTACGATAGCCAGATGCTCCCCAACTTACATCCCTGTTGTGGCTTCTTATAAATTACCAAACTTGAATGAATTAGGCTGTAACTTTCTGCCTTGGCAGCTTGTGTTGAATGTTTTCCAAACATTCCAAGTCCTGTGGTACTTCCAAGGATGACAGCAGAGTAGGAGAAGAGCATCACTTTGGTCAGTCTTGGGCTTGCTGTGGTTCTTAGGACTAACACCAAAAACAGGGTCTTGAAATTGGGCATGAAGCAGCCTTTTATGGTCTTTTAGACAGATCCGCCCAAATTAGTCATGTACTGGGTTTTGAAGAGCAGTTCACCACACAGCAATAAACATGCCCAGTTCTGGCAGCTGAAATCTCTCAAAACGCTGCTCTTGGGGCACCTGCTGCTTCAGGTGCTCAGAGCCCTCTCAGCAGCCCCCCAGGGAACAGGAAACATCAGCTACTGACTAAAAAGCATTTCCTGGGATTACAAGAGCAATGGGATTCATGAGCACAGCCCCTGTCTTTAAGACCCTGACAGGACTTCACCTACAGATCCCACCTCATCTACAGCACAGTCTGCCTTAAGGGATGCTGTGAAGGTCACTTGTTACCTGGTCAGGACATGGGAAGTGTCCAAACTGAGGCATTCCGTACCAATTTCTGGAGATTTTCTTGTGCACACGTACTCTAAGGCAGTTCTTAGTTACACTGTCACAATCTGATTTCTCTGTGACCCCTGCACAGCACGGATCTGCTCTGTTAGTCAAAAAGGAAACAAATTTTGGCCATGTTCTCATCTTACCTGCATAACCAAAGACTGCCCAAGGTGCGATGCAAGGGCTGCAAGACACAGGCAGACTGTGACAAAAGGATAAAACTCTCCCAAAAAGCAGATTCTTTCCGTGCCCTTGCCACAGGCTACGTAACACTACAAGTCATTAACCCAAAGTTTTGGCTGCTGATGGCTGTATTGCCCACACTGTGGTGCGTGGCTGGAAGCCTTTAGCCTGAATTGCTGACATCCATCTTTGTGCAGCTGGAAGCAGTGGGTGCTGTGCTTGCACGTATGAAGTGCTGTATCATGTTAAATGCTCTGAAAACGCAGACGTTATGCTTTTCAGATGGAGTACCCTGAATTAGTCAAAACTGACCTTAATCCATCCGTGTGTCACTCTGACCCATCTTCAGAATGAGTGTTTGGGGAGGATTAATGAAGGTGCTGAAGCACTGAGGCAGTGTAGTGGAAAGTGCTATAGAAAAAGCCATGAGGAAATTAATAATTCTGTCTTTTGAGGAACCTTCAGGTCCCTGCTCTGGTCCTGTGCAGCATGCTACAGCCTTACCACCCTGGCCATTTCTCCAGGATTCCTGGAGTACAGCTCTAAAGAAGGTCATGGCAGGGCATGGCAGGTCCACAGCATGCCTGGTTGCAGCCTCAGTAGATTTTTACCATCCAGAACATGAGCACCTTGCTCTGCTTTGAAAACTGCACGGAGAAATATTGGAGCTGTATTTTCTATTGCTGTGAAATCCAAAAGTGGCCAGACGTGTGGATTGTGCTCTGGATAATGTGCTGTGCCTAGGCTCATGTGCTGAACAATGGCATTGCTGAGCACCTCGCTGACCATCTCACTGCACACACAGCGATGCAGAAGGAAAGGAGTATCTGGACATGCAACTGAAGTCTTGTTCTGCTTCAGAAAAAGGGTGTAGATGAAGTTGCACTGACAAGAGTTCGGACATCTCTGCTTTTTGAGTACTCCCCTTAAGAGATTTTTGGCTACCATATATGCACGCTTAAACACAGTTTGTGTACAAATGCATGTACATGACACACACAGCACCTGATGGATGGTTCTCCAGAAAGGTCATGTATATGTTATACACAACATGCAGTTTACATAGTATGACATTTATGTAACACTTATGAAGAGCTCTGACAGGGTGTTGCAGGGTGTTGTCAGTTGGCGTTTGCTAAGATATGAAATAAATCTAATAATAAAAACCAAAAAAAAAAAAGCATTTTGGAAGAAACAATACTGCACAAATCCTTTAAAAGGACAGAATTGTCTGCACAACAAAGGCTTGGCTGATTGATGCTAAAATAAGCAGTTATGCAACAAGTAAGAAATACGATCTCCAGGGAAGAAACCAGCAATATTTCTCTTTCATCTTCATTCACCGGTGCTTATTTTCACTAACCTGAAAGGAAAAATATAGGCAGCCTTTCGATGATGAGCACACAAGTAGAATTAACAGATGTTTTGAAGTGAAGGACAGAGTCTCTGTGAGTTTTCTATGAGTTCTTCAGAGTTAAATCCCCGAGTCCCCCAAAATGCTGCAGAGCTGTCACCTCAGGGCTGCTTTCCCACCTTGGAGGAGCATCCTGCTGGAGTGATTAGGTGTGAATACCTGAATTTTAGAGGTGAATTGGCTCACCTTAGAGCTACAAAAGTGTTAAAGCAACTTCAGGAGAACAAGCATATGAAATAGTTACTCTTCAGCACTTTGATTGAAAAACACCTCTCAGTAAGAGTTGAGACCAGTGAAAATCTCAGTGCAGACAGGAGAGAGACGGAGGAAAGCCCAGTTGCCATGCTGGCATCAAATTTGATTACCACAGTACAGGAGAACCAGATGGATGAGACTGGCCCATGGGAATGCAGGTAGTCCCCAAACAGAACAAAAATCCAATGTCATTTTGAAGGTCTTTAGAGCTGTTCTGTTTTCTGACATTAGCTAGGGAAGAAGGCACGAGGCAAGCTCAGCTCCCTTAGCCATTCCTGCTGCGACACCCACCCAGCCCCGGCGCTGGTGTGGGAGCACATCACAGAGCAGGAGCTGCTCCAGTGACAGAGCTCCTAGAGACCCCTCAGAAACACCACACAACTTGCAAACAGCACAGGAGACACACAGCTACTAATTTACTGCCTTAGATGCCCTCTTTTGAGGCCTCTGCTAGCCAAAAGTCATCAAAATAGCCTCATGGCTACTTTAATTCCTTTCGAGGACCAGGGCAGCGCACAGTCGTTCCAGGAGGGCAACACAAAGATGGTAAGAATCTTGCTGCATCCATATCCCAGCTGGGGTCATCCAATATCCCAGCTATAGTCAGAATATTTAGTTTTTATTAAAATATGTGTTAATTTGGAGAGTGGTAAGCAGATGCAGCAGAAGGAAAATGGACAAGCTCTGTTCTAAATTACAATGATAATAATTCACATCTTTGGGAATGAACTACAACAGATCAACGGAGAGATGGCTGCTATGGTCATTATATAAACTAATCCCTTCCTAAACTAACCCCTTTTCTTTCTCATTCATTCTGCATAATTCTTTTCCTCTCTGAAGCTAAGGAAAAACACTATACTTACAGGAGAAAAAATTTGATTTGGCAGATCAGTGGATAGTGAGATTTTGTTTGCAGTCTCAATTACCTTCACTAGCTGAAAATTTGGTATCAAAATAAACTGTAAATTAAAAAAAAAAAAGTAGATACAGCATTACAAATGTCCATCCCTTGACAGATAGCTCAGTAATTCTCTGTGTTCTAGCAACAGCTGCTTTAATATCTTTCAAAGAAATGGCAGCCTCACACTGTCTGAAGGGATTACCTTTAAGGAATGCATCCGTAAGTGGCTTTGTGCAAAGATACTCACGTTCTTGTGGGGTTTGCACTGCATTTTTTTCTGCCAAATTTCAAGACTCCTTTTTTGTTGTTGTTGCTGTTGATTTTTCTGTTTTCTCTAAGTTTGCTGCTATTGCTGAATTAATCTAATATATCTCACATTTCATGAGTTCCCCAGAGTGGAAGAACTGGGGCTTTTAGAGGGCTCTTAAAGGTAGATTGGGGAAAATGAGGACCATCAGTAGTCAGGTGAATAGCTTCAGTGCCCTTCCTGGCTCAGGAGAGCTGCTGTAGCTCCTCCTGCTTCTCAGGGATCCTTGGGCACCTCAGCAGACTGCCCTGCAAATCCCTTCCTGGCTTCCTTTCCTCTGCTGCCTTTTTGCTGGCTTTTCACACTTTCCACACGTGATGTGGATGTGGCAAGGGGGTAACACAACTCCTTGGGCCACACAGGGCTTCATATGGAGACATTTGACTGCTACAGGCAAAACTCTGTGTTCTGGGTGATGGATGGTGAAAATAGAAGTAGACTTAGAATAATTCTGTTGGAAGGGACCTACAAGGAGCATCAAATTCAGCTGCTTCAGTAGCTCTGCTCTCCCTTGAGAAAGGTTATCCCACAGGCAGGACACACCATTCCAAGCCCTTGTCCTGCCCAATCCCACCCCACAAGACAGGAAAGACCAACTGAGGTGTAAATGCTGTCGTGCTTTACTCCCTGAGCAGGCCAGCAGAGCTTTCCTCCTCCTGCAGGTGTCCTGGCCTGGGAGGGAGGTTCACAGTCCAGTGCCAGTGAGTGTCTTCGTACCTGCAGATCCCACCAGAGAACATGCAATTACTCTCCCAATTCAGAAAAAAAAAGGAGACATTAATGATCCCAGTCACAACTCAATGCACCATTTGAGTGAATGGTACATATGCTAAACAATACATGCATCAGGACTGCATTAATCCACATTTTATATGGATTCCCTCTAGACATTCACTTTATAACCAAGTTGGCTATTTCCCTGTATTTCTTGGAGTTGGAGGGTGTGAAAAAGACATTTCCATTTCATTGACTAAGTTCCCAAGGGGAGAGTTTATGAAAGTGCAAGTGCATAATTTACTGCCTGACAGGATGAAGATGGTATCTGGTTTTAAAAAAATAGTGCACCCTGAAAAACAAAATTGCTAGAACAGACATTTGTTTTCCTTAAGTACCATATTTTAGAAGCATTTAATTTAGCTTAGAAGCACCGTTAAAAATATATGCATTGTAAATTGCAGCTGTATAACACGATATTTATCAGATAATGTCACTGAATAGTCTCCTGTTGCAATATAAATGCCATGGCATTTACAGAAAATAAATGTTGAAGTAGTGAGCTTTGTTTTCAAAGTGGAAAACCATTATCTCATCCAGAAGTCATAAATAAAATTATGAAGGTTTGCTTACAGGGTTGGTTTTAACTGTAGGGGGGCTGACATGGACACTCCATCAGTGTTCCCATGCAGCAAACCCAGCCTGGATGAGGGAAGCACATGGAATGGGAAACAACATCTCAGAAAGACCTGAGAGTAGCCAGAAGGACAAGTCAGCTGCTAATGCATTTAAGGAGAAGAGATAAAGATGGAAAGTCGGGGATTTCTTGATCTACAATTTAACATGATATTTATAATGAGATTCCTGCAGCACTCTCCTGGTTTCATGAATTTATCTTTCTGTGGTTCTGCTCCTTTAACCCCTTTTTGAATGGTTCACATGGTGTACTGCTTGCTTCTTTCTCTCTCTGTTTTCTCTTTCTGCATTTTTCTTTGGACAAACCAAATCCACTGTTCCTCTTCCATGATCATACTCATAGCACATTACTGATTATCTGGCTTTCCATGCTCAATTCTTTCTCACACACTTTGGTCTGCCCTGTAACATCACACAGTCAGAGCTGAGGCTGGATGTGCTGAGCCAAATCCCTCTTTCTTCTCACCAAGTCCATCCATCCATCCATCCATCCATCCATCCATCCATCCATCCATCCATCCATCCCATCTCATCTCCCAGTCAGAGGAGCAATAAACACCTGCCCAGCTCAGTGTCAAAAGCATTTTATATGATTAATTATATATGTCTAAAATAATTTACATCCAAGAAGTGGCTGCGTGGATGGATAGATGGATGGATGATGGATGGATGGATGGATGGATGGATGGATGGATGGATGGATGGATGGATGGATGGATGCATGAATGGATGGGTGCATGGATGGATGCATGAATGGATGGATGGACAGCTAATTCACTGACACATCAGCCATGGAGGAGAAGCAGAACACATCAGCAGAACACACCACACAACAGCACCCAGGTTTCTGGGCCACATTCAAGAGAAGAAAAGTCAGTCTTTGGTAGATCCTTGGAGAGGGAGTCCCACACTGAGCATTTCCTGTCTGTGAACACTGAGGACCTCTGGGCTATGCACCATATTAATAAAATATCACAGCAACAAGAGCATGGAGACATGTTAGATCACCAATTCTGTTGTCTCCTGGGACAGGATTACAGCTCTTCTGCAGAGGATGCTACTGATTTGAATTTACCTTTTCCCTTTGACAGTAGCCACTCTTCACTACCCCTTCCAGGCTGCTGAGCAGCCCCACATCTGTCTGAGCTCCATGGATGAGCTTTGGTGACCTCCATAGATGACAGGCAACTATTGAAACAACAATTCCTGCATGCCAGGACTTTAACACATTGTATATGCAATGCATCCCCCCTTTATGGTGGCTGTAATCTTCAAATCAATCCTACCTGGCAGTGGAAGTTTAACATTAATGACTTTCTTATTATGGATGGAAAAACCTTTCAGAGCTAATGAGCAGAAACAAGATCGCTTGGCTCCTTGCTCAGGAGGTGACTCCACGGTCACGACCAACACTCGGAGCAGAGCTCTACAGTGCTTGCTTTAGCACAGCCCCAAGAGTTTGTCTGGCAGGTTACACTGCCTCTGCCTTTGGAGCTGAGACCTGAGTTCAGAAAACACTTTAAGGATCTCAGCTCCTTAAAATAAAGATATCAGGAAAAAGTTCTTCCCCCAGGGAGGGGTCGAGAACAGGAACAGGCTCCCCAGGGAATGGTCACAGCACCAAGCCTGACAGAGCTGACAGTGTCCAAATTCCCTTAGGACAACACCCTCAGGCACATGGTGGGATTTCTGGGATTGTCCTGTGCAGGGCCAGGAGCTGGACTCGATGATCTGAGTGCTATCAGCAGGGAGGAGGCAGCTACCCATCACCCTTCCCTGCAGCAGGAGCTGGGACTATGGTCCCAGGTGAAGCCTTGCTCTCCCCAGCCAGGGACAGCTGCTGAGGTGTGAAATGGGGGGGAGTTCAATTTAATTTTATCTTGACAGCCAGGAGAAATCAGGACCCGACCAGTTACACATTTAATTTCCAAGCTGGTCCCGCAGGGCAGGAGGAGCGGGTGAGCCAGCCAGGGTGAGCTCCTGCCCCAAGCGTGCCAGGCATCCACAGTGCCCTGGGGTGGTGGCATCTGCCCTGGCATACCTCAGGGAGCAGCAGCCGCAAGCCTGGCTGCTGGAGGAAAAATAAACAGCTACAGTGAGTCACAAAGGCAGGCGGCATATGACGGGACAGGTACTTATGCAAATAAACTGTTAACACCCGGCCAGACAGAGCTGATAAGCCTCCCAGGCCAGCTGGAGGCTTCTTCATCCCGCTGGGGGGAGGAGGAGGAAAACAGCTCTAGGACAACAATAGGAAACCAAAAAGCAAGGCAGCTCTGGAAAGGTTTCCAGGGATGCCTGGTTTGGGTACCAGTCTGCTGCACCCTGCCATGCCAGCGTGTCCCTGGGCTGCTCTGCTTCCAGAAGCATCTTGCCGTGCCAGCGTGCGTTGGTGTGTGCCGTGGTGCCCATCACAGATCTCCCGGGGGTGCTGGGCGCCTGCCAGGAGCATTTCCCCACACGCCCACGGCAGCAGGGTACTGCATCCTGCAGCAAAGTTTGAGATTCGTCAGGATGTGGCACGGGGGCTGCACGGGGAGCTGCCTTCCCCCCTTTGGAATATCCCTGTAAGTCTTCCCCCTGCCCTCTCAGCTCACCAACGCCCTCAGAAGCATGAATGAGAGGCAAATTATCCTTCTGTGACACTGCTGGGGATCCCCCAGAATCCCCATATCTGGCCTGGCTGGGCTGCTGATAATCAGATAGAGGGGTTTAAAATAATCAAGCCTAAGCAGCTGAAAACTAGACTGGAATAGGTAATGGGGTCAGAAAACAAACACTGCAGGGCACAGCTGGGGGCTCTGCAGGGCACCAGGCACTCAGGGTGGGCTGAGCTGGGAGCTGTGATGCTTCCTCAGGATGCTGCCCAAAAACCCAGAGTCTCCCAAGCCCTGCACTTTTCTGGTAGTGGGAAAGCTGTGCAAAAGACCCCAAATGTTTCACAGGGAGTCCTGAGAGCCAGGTGGAACCTTCTCCCCCTGCTGCCACCACCAAAAGCCTGAGTCAGAGAAGAAAGGATTTTGCTGCCCCAGAGCTCCGTTAGTCCCAGCCCCAGCAGTGGCAGCTGCTCAGAAGATGCAGAACACTTCCCTGCTCCTGTAGCATCATCACCCACTCCTCGCTCACTGCTCCCCATCCCTGCTGGCTCTGCCAGCACCTCCACCTGCCTTGCCTGTGGGCAGGGAAGAGGGACAGGAGCACCAAGGACGGGGGGAATTATTAAGTTTAGGGAATTTGTTTTGCCCGCTGCTTAGATTTCCAGCTCGTTTTAATGACGTAATGCTCCAATGGTGAGAAGCCAAAGTTTGCCCTTCCTGTGGTATTCCCTTAGGAAAAGCATATTACTGCAATGTAAAACTGAAAATTGAAACAGGCTGGTGCCTCACCAGAGAAAATGCCTCTCCCTTTTCCCTATTCAGTGAGGCGGGGATGAATGTTGTGAGGTTTGAAAGAAAAACTGAAAAAGCCTTTAATTAATCCCTGGAGGCTAAACCCTGCCAGATATGGACAGGATTTCTCCTCTGCCTCCTTTTCAGAGCAAGAACATGAAGCTGCCTTCCTGCTGCAGCTCTTTCCGGGGGATTCTCAGGTCCCAGAGGAGGATCCAGAGCATTTTACAGAGCTTTTTTTTTATAGAGGGAATGGCTGCCAGGGAAGCCTCATTGCTGTCCCAGGACAGGGAGGAGACAAGGAGCCCCTGCTCAGACTTTTGGAAGCTTTACCTGCTGGGAGGAAACTTTTCAAGTTCAAGGTCAGGTCTGTTTGTCTTCCCTCCTGACAGACGTAAACTGTTATGCAATATTCAGGAAGTCACTTTTATCAGACTCAATTCAATTTCTAAGATTAAGAGCATGGAAAAACAAATACTAGTGCTGGATGGAAAGTGCTGGCACTAACCAGTCCAACACTGTTTGGACAGGGATTGCTAACAGGGTATCTCTTATTTCCACAAGTCGGAAGGAGCAGGTCACAAAATGTGCTGCTTTTTTGGGGGCTGATGAGGAGGAAGATTAACCCTTGCTTAGAGGGCAGAAACCATAGCAAAGTTTTTTTGGAGAGCAACTTCTGTGCTTGCTACTGCAGCATCTGGGAGCATCCCAGGATGTAAATTCAGGGCTCAGGCCCTGGCAGAGGGCAGAGGACTGCACTGTTATCAGTACCTGTGCTGGACACCTTTGCCCTGCTGCCTGGCAGGGGTGTGGCTGCAGGGCAGGTAAAAGCTTTGCTCACAAGAATCCTGACTTGCAAGGGAACAGACAAAATACAGAGCATGTGCAATTTTCACAGGGATATCACTTGGCACAGCACCATGGCCCCATTCAGAAAAGGCATTGGAGAAATCGCAGCTTGCAGAGGGAAAACTGTCCTAAGCAAGACCCAAGCTGGTCCTATGACCCACAAGTCCTGAAGTCCTTAAAGAAAAGCACCAGGAACTGCAATGGAGGAGGATGGATCATTTGAGCTGTGGAGATCCATGCCAGGGATCACACCAGCCTCAGCCCAGAAGACATCCCTGCTTTCATGACACTTTTTCCAACCAAGGTGCTTATAGAGTTTCAATAATAACCACTATGGAGATTAGTTCAGTGCTTTCTGTTGGTACAGGGAAAAACCCTGGAAATTTAGCTTCCAGCACTGCAAATTCCCTTAATTCAGTACCTTGTATATAGGTATTATACACAGAGAAAGTTAAAATGTAGAAATAAGGAGCTCTGGAGCTTGATAAAAGCTAAGGGAGAGCCTGAGGTTTGAAAGAAAACCATTAGCAATAGCAGATTTGCAAGTTCAGCTGTGGGAAGGACCACAAAATCCAAGCACATGCTATATATCTTCTTTTTATTGACTGCTTTGTGGGAAGCTGCATTTCGTGTTGGAGTTGGGAGCTACAGCTTGCACTCTGTGTTGATTTTGATTATAGAGTGGTGGTAATTAAACCTCTGGAGCATTAAGTTACCATTTTAACCAAATGCCTGCATTTTATCTTGATGGGAAATTGAGAGTGAGACTCAGATTTTCACAGTAAATAAAAACTGTTAGCTGTTCCACAGATAATCCTTTTCCTCAGCTTATATATGAGAAAATCCTCCTGTACAGTTTCTTCCAGCCTTTTGCAAAGGCACACACTCCTTGAAGAACCTCAGCAGCAGCCCTGCCAGCTTCTGCACAGTGCTCAGCTTGTAAAATAATAATTATAATCATAATGTGTCTCCTTAATGACACTTTTAATCCAGAGACCTGTGTCCTTATCTCCATGTAAGCAAACAGAAGCATGCAGAATTTTGCTCCGGTGATATAAGTGGCCAGGGTCAAAGTCAGGAGTTACCCAGCACCCAGGTTCAGTCTATCAGCAATATCCCCTGCTGTCTCTGAGGTAACACTCTTATCTGCAGACAGATAGGGAAGGTGCAAATCTGGTTAATTTTTAGACAGTTCTGTGCTGACAGGCACAGCTCTGCCTCGCTGCACACCTGTAGCTTAGGAATTGGGCAAATGCAGCCATTTCAGGTTGTTACTGTCACTGTGCTCCATCCTGAGCCCACCTGACCAGTGACTGAAACAGGTGAATCCCTTCAATCCACTATTTTACTGCAATTAGCAGCAACGTTGCTGAAGTAAGACAGATACTCAGCAGAAGGCTGCGAGGCTGCAGTGTGTGCTGGCTGCCTTGGGTGCAGGCAGGGGCATTAATGCTCTGGAGATCAGTGATTCTGATAATAAACAGCTGCTTGTGCAGAGGATTGGGCTCAGCCCTTTCAAAGAGGAGCCGTTGCCACAGAGCCTTTCATCCTCTGCTGTCAGAGTGAAGTGCATCCTCCCTTCCCAGAGCAGCAGCAGGTTTAGCACAGCGTTTGCAGGGTTTGCTGGCTGCAGAGGCAGGTATTACTCACCCAGCGGCTCCTCATGCAAATGTGCTGCCGTCAGTGGGATGGCAGAGCCAGGAGCTGGAATTCAGGCTGCTGGAGATGCCATCTGTGCTTGCCACCGAGGCCAGGGAGAGGCACGGGGTTCCTTTGGGGCCGTGTGTCCCAGCAGACAGTGCTCCTGCAGATCTGTGCCTTCACTGGTCACACTGGAGCCTGGGAGCTGCATCTTTTGGTGAGGACCAGAGTCTGAGACCGCATCACTTCACCTTCCCCATCACTCCCCCTGCAGTCATCTGTCGAGAGGAAATGTCTGTCGCAGCGCCGGGGGCAGGCACAGGGGCTCCTGGCAGCCTCAGGAGAGCTCCTGCCTCCCTCGGGGGGCTCTCAGGACGAGATGCCTCCAGCGCACAGAGCTGCTCCCTCCTCAGCAAGGCCACCTGAGCCAGGTGTGATCCACATCACCTGCCAGAGGCCAGGAGCAGCCCTGCCCCTCCAGCCCACCCCAGCTGCAGGAGGAGTTTGGGGTCAAGCAAACCCCGAGCCAAGGCTGGATGAAGGTTTCTCCACACAACAACGCAGGTGTTACTGCTGTGGTTGGGAGCGCAAATAGAGTCAGGCAGCTTCCAGTCTGGAGAGGATCACAAAGAAGCCACTTATTTTGGAGAAACCTTGAAAGAGTGCAAGTTATTCTTTATTCTTATCTAATAAAGGTAATGAAAACTGAAGGAAGTACTGCTGCTGATGCTGCTGGATCCAGGATTTCACAACTTCTTCCCATTGTACCCTACTGAGATTTGATGCCCTCCAAGTGTAGCAAATATATCCCCCAACCCATTTCCAACTGTTCTACATTCTGGTTTTATACCCCAACACAAACAAACAAAAAAAATCAATGTAAAATCCCATTTTTTTCCCAACCCAAGCACACTAAGGAAAGAAAACAAATCTACTTAACATTTCTAGATTTAAATATTTAAGGTAAGAGAAAGAAAAAGCTGATTGTCTTCTCCATTTGACAGGACAAATATAAAAGTGTCTTCTTTGAAAAATTAATCTAAGCATTATTCTGCATTCTGACATTAAGGGAAATGGTGCCTGATTTCATCTTTTCCCAGAAATGGTAAACTGCTCTGGTGGTTTGGAAAAACATAAGTAAGAATCAATTTTTCAATTATTTTTCTTTTTTTTCCACAGACCACTGCCATTTTTTTTATTTGAATGATGGCCAGAGTTATAAAGGATAAACCACCACAAGACAAAATTTTCTCAGAGTATTTTTCTGCTATGAACTTCTGGAAATATTAAAAGAAACCAAGTTGGTGTGAGCTGGTGTCCCATGAGGAAGAACCAGGCTGGGTACACCCACAGCCACCAATGTTTTGTGACACTGGATAAGTTACCAGGATCAGTTAAGATATTTAAAAAACCCATTAATCAAAAAATAAATTAGGGAACTGCCCAAATAACTCAAAAAGACTGCAAGAGCAGCCCAGTCAGTATTTCCCCCTGCTCCCCCCCACACCCCCCAGTCAGTCAGGAATAGATTGTTTTATGCCATCCTCCTTCTTTTCTCCATTTCCTTCTCACCAAAGTGATACCAGGCTGGATTTCTTGGAACTGTGTCTCAAATTCACTCTTTTTTATCACGTCTAAGACTTATTTTTTAAAATAATCTCCTCTAAGCCTCCCTCTTCTTACATCAGTTATTACAAACTTCAGTTTTAGCAGCTACCCTCAAAGCCACATCAATTCACTCCACAACCATACCAGTCCTTCAGTTACATAATTTACGAGCTTCTTGCCTTCTAGTCTTTATTCCTGTTACCTTTGCCCATCTCCTCTTACCTGGCTGAACCAACAGCCTACCTACATACGGCCAGCCCACAACCTTTGCCCCACCAGGCTCTGTAATCCTTCTGTCAGCTCCTTCCCAAAGCTCACACTCACATTCTGCCCAGCTTTCTTTCAAGCCTGGGAAAACCTTCCCGATAAAATCTGAACAGCCACTCCTTTCTCCTCCTTCAAAACTATCCTTACAACTCACTTCTGCCAAAAACCCAGCCAAACCTAGCTTCAGCTGTGGCTGGGCAACATGAATCAGGATTTTCTTCCCTCCTTTCCTTGCTCCCTATCTCTGCTCTCAGCTAAGCATTAGCCAAATCAAATTATGCTACCAAAGAAAGGTCATTGCCTTATATATATACATACAGACACATGTATTTTGTGTGTGTGCATGTGCTGTGTATCCCCTTGGCTCCTAGTGCCTGCAGAACAGAAGTCACTCAGGGCAGGGATTGCCTTTTCCCATCCACTTTTGCAGAGTACCTTGCAGAGCCGTGGCTCAATTCCTGTACAGGCTCCCAGAATACAAACATGTGCTGATAACAGAGCATTCCCTGGAGGAAAGGTGCGGCAGAGCTGGGAGCCAGCAGTGAACTGCAGCTGGCACTGGCACAGAGCGGAGGGGGACAGATCAGACTGATCAGACAAGGGCCCGGAGTGTCAGGACGAGGGGAAGTGGCTTCAGACTGACAGAGGTTGGTTATTACAAGAAATTCTTCTCTGTGAGAGTAGTGAGGCCCTGGCACAGGTCACCCAGAGAAGCTGTGGATGCCACATCCCTGAAAATGTTCAAAGTCAGATTGGATGGGACCTTGAGCAACCTGATCTAGTGGAAGATGTCTCTGCCCATGACAGGGATTGGAACAGGATGTATTTTAAGGTCTCTTCCAACCCAAACCATTCTATCATGATTCATTGATGATTGATTAATCAATATTACAGTTAAAATATCCTTTATGTAGTAAAACACTTGAATTCATAAGAATTAAGCACAGAGGAATGAGACAGAAATCTCTCACATATCTTTCCAGTGGCTCCAGGACATGATGAATCTGAGAAATGCAGCTGAGGTGTGAGGATACAATCAAAGTTACTGTGCCAAGGTGGGTGTGTACTGCCCAAATGTCCCTTTTCCTGTTGTCATGATGTGGGACAAACAGCAGGTTCCATGTAACACAGGGCCAGGTGTGTTCCCAGAAAAGCTGAAGCCATGGCCAGGTAAGAGGCTTGGTGTGTGTGCCAGAGTGGATGTTGCTGTGGTTCCAGGTAAAATATTGTGTATAAAACATTAGAGGTGAGGAGATGAGTAAATCACTTGGCTGGAGAGGATTGGGACCTACAAAAATCCTATTAGGATGTCTTCAGTGTCCAGGTACCCTTTAAAAAGCTGTTTCTAAATAGTTAATATAAATTGCAGGTTTTTTATAAGTACAAGTTATGTAGATTCTGTGACGAAAGCGAGCTACAAGGGCAGAGAGCACTGAAACTGGTGGTGTGGAAGTGACCCCCAGCATCCTCAGAAGCTCCTGCAGTTCCCTGGTCCAGCCCATCACAAAGCTTAAGCACGGAAGCATCCCAGATTCCCTGCATTTAAACCAAACTTCATTTCCAACAAAAAACTCCCAGAGTTTTCAGCCTTAACTCCTAAGCCAAACCCATATTACAGCAGCTAAAATGTCAGAGCTACTATGTAGATTCTGTGATGAGAGCGAGCTACAAGAGCAGAGAGCACTGAAACTGGTGGTGTCAGGTGTGGAAGTGACCCCCAGCATCCTCAGAAGCTCCTGCAGTTCCCTGGTCCAGCCCATCACAAAGCTTAAGCACGGAAGCATCCCAGATTCCCTGCATTTAAACCAAACTTCATTTCCAACAAAAAACTCCCAGAGTTTTCAGCCTTAACTCCTAAGCCAAACCCATATTACAGCAGCTAAAATGTCAGAGCTAATTAAGAAGAGGAAGCCATGCATAAAGCAGCCAAGATGTGCATCTGCCACCAAGGAGAAACCCCATTCCTGCAGCGCGTGCCAGGACCCGGCGTGCACACCACGTCCTCCCAGAGGCAGGGAGCTGGCTGGCAATCTGGTCAGCCCTGAATGACATGCTGGAGTGCTGACTTCCCTTGTGGTTTAAAAAATAAAATAAAAAAAAGCTTTAAACCCATGATTTTAAGTGATGCCCAGGGGTATGTTTAAGGAACAGCCAGTACCAGATTCCACCCTGCCCGCTGGAGCAGACTCTGGTGGGGCTGCACAGCAGATAAGAGACCTCGGTGTTGGGCAGTTAGTTTTGACCATCATTATATAATATTGATGTCATATTGACTACACATATATATGCTGGCACGGGGACTGGAATTACATTGATTTATTAAGTTGATAGTGTGCACTGGTGCCAAGCTACCAGGTCATTGATCAGCTGCCTGGGCTGAACTTCAGCGTGTAATTTCCAACACAATGTGACTGATCAGCAATACCATAATTGGTTGCAAATGTCCTTCCTTCTATTTGTTTTGTTAAGTGGCTTTTTCATTAACACAGCAGAGCCAAGAAAATAAATATGACTTTACTATTGGACTGCAGGCAGAGAATAGCTGAGAACTGAATGCAGACTGGGACAGGACTGTGCAATATTGTCAAACCAGCACTCCTCACTCCATTTTTTAGTTATAAATTTTCTATTTTGCTGCATTTAGGGCCCTAATTGCTTCAGAAGAGATGGCCTTTGGCTAGAAGGGACTTGGCCCACATTATGTTTAGTAAAACACAAATGTATTGAATTCATGCCCACAAATGCCCTAAGTCAATAGGTCTATTATTAGGCAAAGCCATGATGTCTCTGCTTGGAATATGGCCCTCAGATGTCCCTGCTAAGACAGCAAAGTTCAGTCCCTGGGAACAGGCTCTCCGCTCCTTACAGCAACACCCAGGCATCTGAACCAGCTGGAAAACTCAGAACTGGCACAGAGACTTTAAGGGAGGTGGCACCTCCCTCCTGAACACCAAATCCAAGGCTGAACCAAGCAATGGCTCCATTCTCCAGAGCCTCATCCCAGCTCAGCCCTGCTTCTGCAGGACCACATGAAATGGGATTTGCTCTTTGAGACAGCAAAAAATGCCAGATAGGGTCTGGGCGTAAGTTGCAAAGTTCCTGAAAATATTGACTCAAGCATTGTATCTGTGAGCAAGTGCAATTATTTGAGCAGGAGAAAGACAGAAGTGAGCTGCTGTGGCACCAGCTACCCCGTGAAATGGCTCTGTGTATCACCCAGATTATTGCATGCCCTTTCTGATTTCCAACAGATATAGAAATCATTGTCTTCGGGGTGTGTGACTCCTCAGTACCTGCTTTTAAATGCTCTTTCCACCTCTTATTTTACCCTCTTCTATTAATGTCAGCCCATTTCTGGCTATGTTCTGAACATACATGAGTGTGTAGGGCCTGAGCAGGAGTAGTGGCTATCTGGTGACTTCACAGCAATGAAACATTATTACAGACCTTTCACATGAGTCACCACAATGCATTAGAGGAGAAAAGGCAATAAAAAAATAAATGTCAAAAAGAATAAACGTATTGAGCCAGGAGAGAAGAACAAATCCATTATTTTTCACTATTTTCAGCAGTTTAGGACTCTGTACTTTTATACTTTTCATCCACTGGACTCTGGCAAATAGAGCCATTGTTTCTCTCCTGTAAGCTCCCTGAAAATATCTAGCAATGGTTTACTCCAGTGTGAATAAAACTAAAGACTAAGCTACTTAACCAATGTGTGTCCTTTGAAGTGTTGGATTTGAATCTCCAGGATACCAGCATGTTGCAAACAGGCACACTTCATTAATGATGCTGAAATATTTCCTCAAATCAGGATGGAAGTGTTTGATACCTATTGTTTTATTTTCAGTTCAATTCAGTTGCAGGTTTCAAAGGGCTCTGGAGCACCAGCCCTGGGGATGATGCAAGTTTGACTGAAGCAGTGGTGAGCAAGGCATCACTCCCTACCTGTTCAGGGCATACAGGGCTGAGGACTCTGATTTTGTCTACACCTTATAAAGAGCTCAGCATAGTCATTACTCAGCAAATAACTAAAAGAAACAGGTTTGTAATTTGGTTTGTTCAGAGGGTTGTAAATTATTAGCATTTACTACGCCTGGTGCATGTACAACCCAGGGAAAACACCCTTCGTGTGCAGGGCCTGTCCTGCAACTTCTGCTCAGAGCGTTTGCTCCTTGCATGGGGTCACAAGACATCACCTCATTAATGTCAGGAAGCAGCAGGTGCCCTCCTCCATATTTCATTTTGGATGTGCTCTTCAGTGCTCTGGTGCCTGGACCTGCTGAGCCCCCCACCTCCCATCCCGACCTGGCTCCTTCCTGCATTGCTGACAGCTTCTGTCCCCTCAGCAGTTCCAGACTGCTCCTTCCAAAGCCTAAATCCCAATTCCACAGGAGCTCTACCTCCCCAAGGGCCAGAGCAGTGCTCCCAGCAAGGCACACAGCAAACCAGAAGGTTGCTTTCCATGCAAAGGGCAACATAAATCTGCCCAAAACGATTGGAGGGGATGCATTAATTGAGCCTTGAGTCTTTTCACCCCTGCTCTTGGTAGGGAAGAAGGTTGGTTTGGTTTGCAGCTATTCCAGAAGTTCTACATGAGAGGGAAACGCTCACCAGCTCTCAATGATCTGTCAAGGGCAGTGTCTGCTTCTTGGCAGGAGCCTGTGCTGAAACACCAGCGAGCATCTCTCCCACTCCCAGCACAGCACTGCTGCCAGTGACTAAGCAGTTTCTATAAATCAAGCTGCAGCAGAGTTCAGAAGCCTAATAATAATCTGAAAATGTGCAATAATGATAATATGGTGGTTTTAATGGTAAGAAGGTCACAGATAAGTATAATAGGCATTCTGATGTTGAGACTTGTAGCTTGGCTTCAAATAATTTTAACATTCTTTTTGATGTCTAGTCTTAGAGCAGTAGAAACTGGAATTAAACAATGCAATTCCAACACAGCAAAGCTGTAATCTGATTTTATGTCCTACTTCTAGCCTTGCTGCTTCACCTTTTCCTCTGAGCCCTTCGTCTCTCCCACGATGAAGTATTTGTCATTGCCTGTCTGGGGGCTGGAACCAGCTTGCCTGCTGGGATGCCAGCAGTGCTGCTGTTCCCCATCCTGCTCTATTTAGCAGCAGAGGCCACCACAGCAGGTGGATGTTCATGGCTTGGCTGTGAATGTCCTCCCCAGTGCCACAAACATTGCATCCCAAATGCCTGACAGTGCCCCTGCAGCTGGCACAGGACGAGTGCTGCTCATTCCATTTACTGGAACTGTCTCATTAATACTTTGTTTATATTGGTGCAACTTAATCCAGCTAATTGCCATCGTGAACCAGCAGCACATCAAGGCCCTGGCTAGAAAGGACTATTGTGCTGCACCAATGTAATCCTTCTAAAAATGTCCTGTGTGGGTACCTGCCAGTTTTCCAAGAATCCATCTGTGTAGCACACTGACATGGAGGGTTTTGCAGACCTTTGATGTCCGTGTGCTGTGTCTCCAAAGCAGGCACAGCTTTGCACTGCTGCTCTTTTGGGGCAGGAGTGGTTTGTTCCATGTGTGCTCAGTACCAAGCAGTACCAGACACTGTGGCTGGAAGTAATAGACATTCCCAGAGCAAGGTTAATGAAAACCTTACCAAGGGCTGTCTTTATATGGTTTTATTGGGAGAAGCCTTTTTCCTGGAGTTTCCTCACATAGTCTCAAATGCAGTGTGGTTCAGGACAAGGCAAGCTCTCCTCAAAAAACATGAAGGTTCAGCTTTGGATGTTTTTTGAGGAGGCTGGGGACTGATGCCGAGCACCTGCTGATCCAGCTCTGTCCAGTGCCATTCATTAGACCTTTCATCTGGTCTAGTGTAAGTTTCTCTGCTCGGTACAGGGGGGTTGGAACTGGATGATCATTAAGATCCCTCCCACCCAAACCATTCTGTGAGTCTATGATTATCCAGAGTTGTTGCTGGTGGCACAAACAAAGCAGGGACTTTGGTGATGCACAAGCTTTGCCATGGTCTGCTGTGCAGAAAAAAAAAGGAAGGAAACATCTCTGGATGCATAAAACCATCCCACAGCAGCAGTTTATCAATCAGCTTAGGGAAAGGCTCCTGTACCAACACCAGCCCTTTGCCCAACACTCATCCTTCACTGCCTGCATGCACAGTGCATTCCAAAGCTGCTCCATCATTAGGGAACAGAGAACTTAATCCATAATGTGCCATCACCTTGCAAAACAACACCATACTTATCAAGTATCCAAATAGTCCAGCCCCTACATCACACTTTTGTCACACAGTCAAAGACCTGAAACTCAAGCTGGAAAATAATCCAGCTGTATGTCACTTCAATGTGGTGGTTAACTATTACTATGCATGATGTGTGGGTGGGGAAACTGAGGCATGGAGGGAGAGCAATGTTCTTGGGATCCTGCAGGTCCTGCAGCCTTGTCAGGCCAGGGGGAGAGCCTTGCTGCTCCATCCCCTGATCCCTTCTGTGCCCACACAGCTCCTGGGGAGCCTGCACTCCACTGCTGCCCTGGTTCAGGGCCTGGCTCTGGCTCCCCTGCAGCCCAGCTCCTCATTGAGACCAAGGGTAGCTGGAGGAATTAATCAAACCCTCACCTCCTGCTAATCCCCTGCTCTGCCAGCAAGTACACCACCAGTATTTAAGCAGCTAAAACTCAGCCTGATTTTCTGAGTTCCTGGATGTCTGCATTGAGTCCAGAGACATCTGAGGTTCCTCAGAACTGCTGAAAATCAGGGCATTGCTCTAGAATTAGTATTTATGTCTCTTTATATAATCTTAAATGAAGAGAATAGCAGAAGCCCACAATATCCTACCTGAGCTGAAACTCAGATGAAGGTGGTGGTACAGTCAAGGCACTGCAGTGGGTTATAGGAGATCCTGCAGAAATCACTTAATTTCCGTGTGCCCTATTTCCACATCTGTGAAATGGGGATAACAAGACATCATGTTGTGAGGTGCTGAGCCACGAAGAGTTATTATGGGAGCTGCAGAAGTTGCTATAAATACCTGAAGAACGAGGGCATTCGGTGTTACACTAATAGAATACAAAGTCTGTAAAAGCCTTTGCATTTTAGAGATGAAGGTTTGAGATCACTACAGGAAGCTTAAAAAAATCCTCCCAGAGCTTCATCCACGGGCACTGATGTTCCCCTGCAGAGAGGGGTGGTGGGAAGGCAGAGTTTATTCTTTGCAGGGATGGGGATCTAAGAGCCTTCAAGCTGGTGAGTGCTTGAACTTCACTTGCACAAGGAGGAGGTTGTAGTTTCAAAAGTGAGCAGCAGGGCTTTGGAGCTCACTTTCAAGTTCAAATTAGGGCAGATTTGGAGACCACAGACATTTTACCACTGTTGGGCTGGTCTCTTGGCTTTCTCATGAAGTCGGGTTATGTCAAGTCCTCTTCACATCACCCAAATGGTACAAAAAAGCTTTAGAAGAAATCCATCCTAGGCTTCCCACAGCAGTTCTAGCCCTTTCCTAAATTAAAAAGGTCCTTGATTCCTGCATAGCTGTGACCTCCTACTCCTTGGACTTACAGAGGCACTCCTGCCAGATCCAGCAGATGCAGACAAAACTGGGTGAATTCTAAGGAGAGGGGAGGAGAAAGACCTGCCCCAGCACAGGCGGTGCAGCAAGGCTTGTCTGGAATTACAAACCTCCCTGTAGGTTACAGAGCCTGTTTCTGTGGGCAGCCACAGCTGGCAAGTCTGTGCAGCACAGCCCCGGGCCAGGAGGCAGCAGCAAGCAGGCTCAGACAGGGGCACAGCTCCACCTGGTTGTACCTCCACTCCCAAGGGGTGGTCAGCAGCCTCTCCAGCTTAGAAACCCCCAGTGTTTCCCCTAAGGGGCTGCAGGAGGTTGGCTTTCCTGAGTAACCCTTCCCAGACCTTTGGAAGGAGCCCATGGATGCCTCTGCACTTGCTGCAAGTGAAAAATTCTAGAGGAATCTCAAGACTCATGCCTCAGAGGGATTTGAAAAGGCTCATCCCCTTCCTCCTCCATGGCTATCACCCCTGTGCAGGTTAATTTAGCAAAAAGGCAGCAAAGGAGCTCCCCACTGAGGGTTTTTTCCCCGTGCTGTGCTGGTGGCTGTGATGAGAGGCAAAGAA
Source organism: Onychostruthus taczanowskii (assembly GCF_017590055.1). Lineage (NCBI taxonomy): Eukaryota > Metazoa > Chordata > Aves > Passeriformes > Passeridae > Onychostruthus > Onychostruthus taczanowskii. The sequence goes on from NW_024498573.1 coordinate 9,656,366, forward strand.
GAAGTAACAGGGGAAAGCTGTTCCCATCTCACCACTGTTACCATCATCCCTCATGTTTACTGTATTGGCAGCAAAAGGGAGGTGCCTCAGGCAGAAAAATGCCGTGAAAAGTATTTTGCTGCCCCCGACCTTGTCAAACAATATTTGTTCCTGGTGAGATGTTTCATTTCTCCAATTCAGCTGTTTTCCCAACAAATGGATCTACACCTTTCACTGGTTGCTTCTGCAGGTTAAAAATTGACTGAACACACTGATTTCATGAGCCCTCTGGAGCTCCAGCAGCTCCATCAGAGCTGCAATCAAATGTATTTATTGAGCACTATATGTGAGAGAGATTAAGATGAATTGTGAGTCTCTCCCTGTTAATTGCAGGTCCTACCTGACCATCCTGCATGTGCCAGTCAGTGGGGAAGGAGAAATGAACTTACTCCTAGAGCAGCCATGGCTAAAATGTGCTGGACAAGGTCAATTTGAAGTGCTACTCTGGCAGAGTAGCTGCCATTCACATGGGAAATGTTCAGCAGAAGGGGATGAGAACTCAGATCAGTGAGTGCTGGAGCCACTGGAAAAATATCTGAAAGATTCCTGTTTAATTCCTCTGGGTTTAATTCTTATTAATTTGAATATATTACTACTTAAAGGATAATTTAACTGTAATATTGTTTAATTAATCATGATAGAATAGGTTAGGCTAGAAAGGACCTTAGAGCCCATCTTATTCCAATACCTCTGCCACACTTTCTTCTAGACCAGGTTGCTCCAACATGGCCTTGAACACTTCCAGGGATGGGGCAGCCACAGCTTCTCTGGGAAACCTCTTCCAGCACCTTACCACCCTCACAGGGAAGAATTTCTTCCTAATATGTGATCTAGTAGTCAATTAATGTTCATTAAGGTGACGAGGTAAACTCAAAACTGATAAAGTACACTGTTGGATGTGCTGGAAGAAATCCTGGATGCTCATAAATCAGCAACAACCAAGGAGAGCCCCAAGTGCTGTGTGGGGTAAATATAAATGTATATCCAGAGCCACAGCCTGGGAAAGGATCAAGTTTTGAGTCAATCCCCCTAAGCATTAGACTAACATATCTGGGGGGAGAAAATTCTCCAGGGGAACAGGCTTTTGTGCACACACCCACCACCACATCTCCTGGATGCTCTCTGCAGCCTCAGACAGGGTGAGACTGAGCCAGCTGGACCCCAGCATGGTACAGTCTGAGACCTTTCACACTTGACAGAAGCTGATCTCAATCACATGCCCATAGTTAAGGAAGAACCAGCTTTTAGAGACTTTGACTGCAGAGCTCAGTTACAGCAGAAAAAAACTGACCTCAGAAAGAGTCCCAGCCTCTCTCCTGCACTTGGGAAGGATTCAAGGCAGAGAGGATGCAAGGGGCAGCCTCACATTCTGAGATGGAGCAAATGAAGAATTTGGATCTAAAAGCCTCCAGAATCTGGGGGAGTTCAGGTCCAAATCTGTGCTTTCCAACTTCACACTTCTCCCTTGTTGTGGTATCTCATTTCACTTGGCTCTCTGGCCGTGTTTTTCAAGCAGCAGCCGTGGAAACCTATTGGTTTCAGTTCTGTCTAATATTCTGGGAAACGCTTCAGAAAGCTGGAATTTGACCAAGACTCATGTCTGAGCTCCACTGAACCCTTCAAGCACCACTGTTAGCATTCTAATAATAATAATATTTCATATGTCGGAGGCCTGGATCCAAATCTCACCCTTAAAGAGCTGCTTATCACAATGAGGTACTGCACGGTGCAGCTCTCTTTGAGGCACCCATCCTCTAAAGAGGCATCCATTTCCACCCATTTACAGAAACTGCCAGGTTATTGCTACAAACCCAAAGCAGAATCAGTCACATCTGGTGGCTGCAGTTCCACTGTTCTGGAAACACTGCTCGAAACCTGTGTGGGGCTCAGGGTGACTTTGAGGCCACTCCAGCTTCTCCTGGCCCCACAATGTCCAGCCCAGCCCTTCCTCATGCACCTTAAGCAAATCCACCACCTCTATCCAAAATCCTAAAGCAGTTTTATTTAAATTTTTAGACTTCCAGCACATGCATGTTTCCTGTTATTTCATCAAAGACTTGGATTTCTTTTTGGTGACATAATTTGTCAACACATGCAGTTCGTAACAGAAAAAAAGGTTGATCAAAGAATAGCAGGTAAGTCTTATTTACTGCCTGATAACGAGCTAAATTGCTGCTATAGCTTTGTATTAGCAAGCTCCATGTTTAGGGCTTTTATCAGCATTTCAGCTGCAACACACTCTTCAACTTTGGATAGACAATTTAATAATCAGAAAAGAGTTTTTTTTTCCCCCCTGACAGAGCTCAGTGCCAATGTTAGGATGCAGAAGACTGTAACTTACAGCCAGTGATTAATCCAGGCAAAATACTGGATGTGCACCAGGTGCAGAAAGATGGGAGCAGTGCCCAACTGAGTAACCACGAGATAACAGTGCAGGTCTGCAGTGCTCTAAAAAGAGAAAACCTCTGCTTGGGAGGGGAGCAAAGGCAGCAGAAATGGTGCAAAGTACAAAAGCAAGCTGTGGGCAGCAGTAAGTGTCAGAATTTAGATTCAGCCTCAGTTTGGGATAAAGCCTCAGTTATTTGGATTGATCAGTCCCATTATCCAGCAGAATAAAATTCATTTTTTTCATATCATATAGCCTTCTTTATAAAAATGTCAGACATTTGAAGACTGCTTCACAGATGTCACTGATGCCTCCCTTCCTGGTACACCAACATCCTGGGTTTCAGTCTTGGGTGGGATGCCAGGGGGTCAGGCAACACCATCCAGACTGACAACCTAGACACACAGTACCTGTGTTTTCAACCATTCATATCACCTATAAATAAAATTTTTATCTTTTTTAAAAATTCATAATACTTCAGGAGTACAGGGCTCTGGGAGCATGTGGTGGTCCTGTGTCAGCTGGAGTCTGTGGGTGCATCTGAACATTCCATATCCCTTTGAACTTCCCATTGCCCCCCTGCACCCAAAGAAGGGCATGTCATACCCCACACTGCAGTAGTAAGCCTAATCCACCTATACCCAAAAATAAAACTTTGATTCACCAACTAGAAGGTGGCCCTGGACCATCATCTCCCCAGCACAAGCCCGTAGTCCTGGGGAAGGGTCATATCTTACTGACTTCTTCAGCCTCTGCCACGAGTCATTTTCCTAAACTTAACTTCAAACAAAGAAATTTAAGGTTTAAAAATGCTTCTAGGGCTGGAAGGCAGGAGCCCAGCCTGGTAACACACCCAGCAAAGCCCTCAGTACCTGTGCCAGGGGAGCAGAGCAGCCCCACAGGCGCAGCCAGGCTCAGAAAGAGCCCACATCATCCGGCGAGTTCGTGGAGATGGGGCAGCTCAAGGGACTCCCACAGGTCAGGGTGAGATCCAGGGAAGGTGATCCAGGTCAGACACCATCCCGCAGCTCCCAAGCAGGTCCATCATGGCAGAAGGTCCATGAGCTGAGCCTGAGGGAGGGGATGGAGCCCAGCACCTCCCTGACACAGCTCAGGCAGAGATGGAGGGTCCTGGGCTGAGCTTGAATGGGCTCCTGGGTGAGGGTGTCCCCAGCTGAGAGGGACCAGCTGCTCTGGGTCTTTGATGTCTGTTAGTGCCCACGCCTGACCCTGGAGCTGTGAGAACATTCACTTCCCTTAAAAGTGAGGAATATGTGACAATATCTGTACTTTGTATGTGACAATACCCAAACCTGCATCTGTACCGTGCTTCAGCTGTTTTTAAATCCAGCCTGGACAGGTTAGCAGTGTGCTGTAAGACTCTGCTTCTGGTTTTCTGTATGAGCTGTAAATAATGCCCAGCAGTCAAGGTATCTGTGAAAGAAACACACGGTGAGAGAGGACCAGCTCCTCGCTTATGGCTACATCAAAGGCAAAGCTGCTCCCTTTAAAGGCAGACAGGAGACCTTTATTTCTGGAGAAATCCACACCCTGACTCCCAGGCATATGCACAAGGGAGGGTTTTCACCTTGTGACTTAAGTGACTTGAAACAAATCAGATGTTGAACCATATGGGCTTGGGGCTTTTTGAGACTGTAAACTTTTTTCATTACAGACAGAGGTACTGACAAGGCAGCTGTGTGCTCCAGAGCTGCAAGCCAAGGGGGATGAGGACACACAGGGGGAGTGGGATGGAGGTGATGCCATAAAGATATACAGGGAGATAAAATTGCAAAAGGTGATTGCACGCTGCTGGGTCTGGCGTGACAGCAGGACATCACATAAAGGCTGAAGGGCAAAGTCTGCTCTGTTGGGAGGCACAGTGCTGGCTGAACAGCAGTCTGAGGGCAGTACCTGCGCTCTGCAGGAGACAACACACCACTCCTGCTCTTGGCTTCGGCTCAGCTGAGCAGCCCAGAGAGGTTAGAGGGCTCAGACCACACATTATGCCTGGAGCAAGTGCCCATTACTCACTCTGTACAGCTCCAGAGGGCCATATTTTGGCTTGTAAGCTCTGCACTTGTCATTTCTCTTACTGCTGACTCTTTCTACTGTGCTCTTCTTTGCTTCCCCTACACCATTGCATTGTGCTTATTTCAAAAACAAGACCACTGTTCATTCTGTACTGTCTCACCCTTTTCCATTCCCTATTTCCAGTGGACTCCATTAGGTAAGTGTGTAACAGAGCAGCTGAGAACAGCAGACTTACAGAAAAAAAAGAAAAAAATTTCCCAAAACCAAGTAAGCAAGCAAGCAAGCAAACAAACAAACAAAAAAACCCACCCCCCCCCCCCCAAACAACAACAACAAAAACCAACAACCAAACACCCACACCAGAAAAAAAAGAGAAAATAGGGGTCTGTGCCCCCTTGCCTAAGGTGAGCCTGCAATGGGAAGACATCTCATTCCTCACATCTTTCCTTGTGTTCATGGATTGCACAGACACAAACAACTTGTCACCTAAGAGGGATGTGAACCCCCATAAGAGCTCTTGAGAGGTGGGGGATGTTTGTCCTGGCACCCTCCAGAAATTGTAATCTTCATCCTCTGTTTATGCATTATATTGAATTGTTAAATTTAAAGGGGTCTTTTAAATTGGTTAATGTTAGATTTTCATTTTCCTCTAGATTATTTTTTAAAGAAATTCTATAAGAAAGAGAAATTCTGCACAGGACAAAAAGCAGAACACCATCAGTGTGTCAAAAGCCATACTGAAGTTAATATTTGATATTTACTCTTTTTCTTCTATCCCCATGGCCTTTTCCTCTTTAAAATTAAATTAGAGCACAGTGACATGACTTGTGCTTGGCAAATCTGTATTGGATGTTGCTCATCTTCTTATTTTCCAGGTATGTGTCTATTTGCTCCAGTATTTTTCTGGATTTTGAGAGTAAGCTGGCTGTTGTACAACTCTCCTGTTCTTTTTTCTCTTACCTTTCCCACCTTTTAAGATAGGCAATGCATCAGTCTTCCCAGCCCATCCAGGAATTCAGAGATATCATTAATAGTTCTGAGATTACAGTTTTTCAAGGACTGCAGGATTAAGTCAGCCCCAGCCAATTTCAAAATCTCTAACTTATGTAAGTATTCTTTAACCTGATTTTACTCTAATCTGTGCTGAATTTTTTTTTCCTTAGCATTAATTTAGGAAACTCTTATTCACTATTTACTTTATACTGAATATTGTGAAATAGGCATTAATTAATAGAATCATAGCAGCATAGAATCACAAAATGGGTTGGAATGGACCTTAAGGATCATTTAGTCCAAACCCATGAGGAGGACAAATCTTTCATTTGCTTTTCCTCACATTTTTAATGGACTTAAGGACTATTTCTTGTTGACCCTGATGTCTTTTGCTGGCTGCATTTGTTTTTCTACCTTTTCCATTTGAATTTTCCCTTATGTATTTGAGCTAATCTATTATGATAATTTTCAGTAATCTTAAAATTATAGTTCTTTCTTCTGATGTTGATAAAGCATTTAGGATTTAGTAAATAAATTGCCTTTCTTGTGCTCTCTCTAGGGTAGTAGATTTCTGCCTTTTCTCTCCAATGAAAATTTGTCCATTCTCTGATTTTCTGAAGTTTGAATATAAGGTTTTTATGTGGTTTTTTTGTTTTTGTTTTTGTTTTTTTTTGTTGTTGTTGTTGTTGTTGTAGTTGGCTGGTTGGGGTTTATTTTGTGTGTGTTTTGTTTTGTGTGTGTTTTGTTTTCAGCTTCTACAGCAGACAGCTCATGAAAGTGTCCATGGGAGCCAGAACTCCCTTGGCAGCATTTCCCAAAGAGCTGAGGGTCTATGGCCTTGCTGTGGGGCTTGTGAAGCTGCAGAGAGAGGCACAAGTGGCCTCACAGAACTTTGCACTGCTCTGCACATGGGCTTGCTGGAAGAGCCTGTGGTACCAGATAAGGGTTTTCAGACTGTGCTATCTGCCTAACCAGTAAGACTTGTATAAAGTGCTCATGTTGCCAGAATTCAGTCTGAATTTGCAATTCCCTGGCTATTAATATTTTTTTCCAAGGGTCATGAAGAAGATATCATGGAGCTGGCAGTGCTGAGCCTAGGATGCATCAGGGAGTTCCCCATACCAGGAACTCAGCTGTAAGTCTGGTTTACACATCTGAAGCAATGGAAATGGCCTTAATTGAGGTTATAAACTAGCTCATGATGACATTTCCTGCCAGTTCTGTGTATCATAGAGGATACGCATGCACTGAAAAGCCTTAAATCATTTCTGAGCTGGAATAGAAAATCAATCTATTTAAATATGTTGTTAAGAGTAAAAGGTTCATTGAAAACTGCCTTGTCCTTTCAGGAGTAGAGACTCAATGGTGTGTATAGAAATATCTTTCACAAAGTTTCGTCCCATACATTTTGTTTGAGATGCTTCTGGGGCAAGTTGAGAGTGGCCAGTTCCCCTCACTGCATCATTTTCTAGACTTATATCAGCAGCAGGTTTCAGTCAGGCTGAAGATCAAAGGCTTTGATCTCCAGTCATCTCAGCATAACTAAAAGGAAGCCACATCTGGAGAATTTATCTAATTCTGCAAGCTATAAATACGTATGGTTTTGGTACTATGCAGTTAATCAAAGGACTGAAAGAGAATACATGTGCCAACCTGCAAAGGTTGGATTGTGCTGTAGGAACTGATGAAATACCTTCTGATGCCTATTTCTGTGTCTAAGTAAACCACTCAGTGGTTTAGCATTTTGTTCTGGTGAACTCAGTGCCGAGGACACAAGCTTTCCTGAGTCCTTAAGAATTAAGTCACTTATTCCTAAGCAAATATAAGTTTACTACAGGGGAATAGCCCAGAGACTTTCCTTGCAAGATTTTGAATCAGCCCACTCTGAAGACAGGGGCCTCAGGATAAAACTTGGATCTAGGTCTGAGTCCTGAATTTTTCATTCTCAGAATCTGGATCAGCTTAAAGAGCCTGGATTGCATCTCTGATTTTTCCCATTTGCTCAAAATCAGCCTTAAACAGCACCAAGTTTAATTTAATCAGGCAGCACTTAAAATCTGTAATCAGGCTCCAGTGGTGACTCCCTGCTTCAGCCTCTGAAACACAACTGATTTGTGCGCAGAAGCACCGAGACAATCGGAACTCCTGATTAGCTGAATCCTCCACTTGTGGGATTATTTTTAAGCTTAGGTACTTTTGCTGCAGGTTTTTCAAGAGTGTGTAGCTGCTTTCTTTGAAGGCTAAATGCTCGTGGCAGATCTAGAGATATTGGAGTGGCTGAAGGGCGTGCTCGCAGGTCAGTGGCCAAGGTCTGTGCTGGGAAATCGGGGGATTTGCAGATACAACACTTCATTGAGAACGTACCCCACTATTTCTGAAGACAAAATGGAAGAATGAGTAATGAGGATCCCCCAAAAATACTTCCAAACAAACAAGCATCAGGCCTTACACCCCCCCTGTGCTGCTGCTGGTTTTCCTTGCTGAGCACCATTGCTAAGGAATCTCCACGTGTCTTTTAGCTGCCAGACCCGACACCCAACTGCAAAAAATGCCAAAACTCAGAGAAAGAATTTTCTTTGTAGTCATCATTGTTTCTCTCCTTTAAAACCCCATTTTCCACAAGTAGGGAGGAAAGATCTGTAATGAAAGGCAAATATTGAGGAGCAGCCCAGGACAGCTCCCAGTTTCCCAGCAACACAGACACTCTGATCATGACTATTATGATTTCACCTTTTAAAGAATCTCCTGTCTATGGCTAATTTTACATAATGGTCTTTATTAATATTAATTATGTCTCAAACTCATGTGTGATGCAGCTAAGCCCTACAGTTTTGAGGCAAACCCAGTTACATGACTGTGAAAGGCATGAGGACTGTGGTGAAGTCAGAACTCCCCTCTCCTGACGCCCTCGTCTTTGGGACCAAACCCAACCCTGCCTCCTCCCCAGCTGCAAGGATGGCTGCTCATGGTTTCCCAAGGAATGATTATGCTCTCATAGCATCCTTCACCTGGCACAAACAGCCTTCCAAATCTGAGCAGTACCTCCGAATTAGAAGAGATGGAATAAATAGTATTGTGCTGTAAATGCAGCATGAAAAGTCATGTTTGGGAGACAGTCTCACCATATTTTTAAGCTTCTCCACGTTTTAAAGAACAATTTCAGAGCAGGACTGATTCGTTTACAAAGGAAGCCACTTCTTCTCTCTTCAGGCACTTGAGAGAGGCTTGTTTCACTGTTCTTGTTCCTGCCAAATACTTGCTACAGTGAACTACACAGAACCACACTTACTCATCAGAGGACCATTCTCTTGGGAAAATATTTCCTTACTTTGCCATATTTAAAGCAGGATACTCAGAGATCTCTAATTGGAATTCTGTCGACTAAGTATTTTTCTTGACCATTCACACCCATCACTGGGTAATGGAAATTTGATTACTGATGGTTTGCATCAGAAGAAAATAAATTTAATGCTTTCAACTGGTACATGTACATGGAGTCTGTCCATACCACTTTTTTCATTATCTGGCATAGAGTAATTAATTATTATTAAACCTTGTGTGCTGAGTTTGGACAACTACTTTCAGCAGAAGAGAATTCTGGATGGTGAAAGGACCATTTAAAACCTGGCCTCCAGGGTTTATTTTACCAGATTTTTGCATGCTTGACTGACCAAGTCTGCAGTGTGAAACCCAGGGGCAACACAGAAACTTCGGCTTTGCACTGGTTTTGAAAAAAATAAAATAAATCTTAATACTCTAAAATTTATCCCCAGGGTTGAAAGAAGTGAGTACTTTAATTGCAATGGGTGTTCAATAATTAGTAAATTGAACCACTGGAGAAACATTCCAGCAGTAGCAGTTAAATATTCTCTACAGGGGAAAGTGAACATGATGAAAAGGCTGCAACTATAGACGTACCTCCCTAAATACACTTCCTTTGCAGGACAGAGTCACCAGACTGAAGATTTTAAAAAAGCCACAAGGCAAGCAAAAATAAAGAAATCTAATCCTATTTGTGGATGTGTTGATGAACAGGGTCACACAACCTGCTGTTCTCCAGCCTAGGTGTGCAAATCCCCACTGTAAACCCTGGAGGGTGAAGGAAAACCATCTTTTCACTGACTATAACCTGAAAGGCAGTTTTATGGGTGTCTCTGTATTGGTGTCTTGTGGAGGCCAGAGCTCTGAGGCTGTGGGCAGCCCTGGCTCCTGGTGGTGTGGGGAGGTCAGTGTCCCAGCCCTGCATCCCAGGAAGATCTCCCAGCCAAGGTGCCTGCACTGACCTTTGCAATGTTAATTAGTTGGAAATGGCTGAAGGTGGCCTCTGCTCTTGGAATGTTCTGACTTCACATGGTCACTTCTCATAAAGGGTGAAGTCTTTCTTCTTACTTATCATAAAGTGTGAAATGTCTGCTCTGGTCCCTGTGCCTATTGCCAGCAAAACCTGACCAGTGTGGAACGCTAGCCAAAGGGATTTGGGTAGAATTTAGAAGCTGTGAGCTGGGGTCAGTGTTTTATTTGTGTGTTCTCATCCATTGTGGTTCATTCCTCAAGCCATGAGTGCCAAGACATTGCTCCCAGCAAGCAAAAAATCCTCGTAGTGGTGAGACTCTAAATGGCTATTTTATTTAGTGTTTGGAGACCACTTTTCCTTTTATGCAGGTTAGCACCCTTGAAACCCCTGTGATCAATACTGGGGGGCTTACAACCAACACAAACCCAGGAGCTGCTGTCAGTCTGTCTGTGCTGTCAGTCTGTCTGTGCTGTCAGTGTGTCTGTGTGGTCAGTGTGTCTGTGCTTTCAGTGTGTCTGTGCTACCAGTGTGTCTGTGCTGTCGGTGTGTCTCTGCTGTCAGTGTGTCTGTGTTGTCAGTGTGTCTCTGCTGTCAGTGTGTCTGTACTGTCAGTGTGTCTGTGCTGTCGGTGTGTCTGTACTGTCGGTGTGTCTGTACTGTCGGTGTGTCAGTGCTGTCGGTGTGTCTGTGCTGTCAGTGTGTCTGTGCAGACAGTTTCTGTGCACAGGCATTACTACTCAGGAATGAGACTCCACATTCCAGCTGCTATAAGGCTGCTGGATACTCAAAACCACCCTCACTTAAGCTCTGAGTCAAGGGTACTTCAGTTTCTAGTTTAACCCTTGAGGAAGAAAGCCCGAGCCAGCGCTGTGCACAGGGCTCTCAGAGGAAGGCAGGCAGGCTCATGAGGCATTTACTCACTCACAGGCTGAGTGTGCACACAGATTTAAGTGGCATATTAAACATCTCCAGGCGATTCTGAGCCCTTCATAACCCACATCATCACTTGGTTTCTGCTTTAATTTTGTCATTTGCCTCCTGGCCTCTGTTGGCATGGGCTGCTTCATGATTCCTGCCCTCAACATGTTTGTAACTACTCCTCCCATCACCAGATATGTCCCCTTTTCACAGCCCTTAAGTACACATCTGCCTTTACTCCTTTCTGCTGGGGCCTTTCCACTGCTGTCAGTTGCTTGCAGAGCTCAGATTTCCTCTGCCTTTCACCCAGGTCAGCATCCTCACCTCCCTCCAGCAGATCATTGCAGTAAGTGACACTGGGTTGTTCTCAAAACTCTTTAAGCTCAGACCTGAAGCAGACAACATAAATTTTGAAACAAAGCTCCGAATCTTTATACAGTGAGGCATTAAATAATACAGCAGCCTCATGAATTCAGGCAGAATTCATAACTTTGATACAGCTGAAATGTCCTAAGCCTTCACTTCATATTTCCATGCCTTGATGCTACAGGAAGCTGATGACTCTCTGAGGGCTTCGCTACAGAAGAAAGTTGTATTGCTGCAGAACTTAATATGAATCCATAAACTGATGCAGTTCGACTGGAGCGAGGACTGCACTGCCACTGATTTCCATATAAAGTGGCTTATTATAGGTTAGTCAAATGTGGTCCCAACCAAACCAGGAAAAATTGATCTTAACTTGTATTGATTGAAATGTAGAGATTAGGTGTAGCAGGTGGCTTTGTTCTGTAGATGATCTCTGAGCTGTGTGGCTGAGGACAGCTCAGTGAGGTGCCGGCACAGGGAGCTCTGTCCCCAGAGGGATTCTCTGCCATCCCTGCAGTGCCTTGTCCTGTGCTCCAGACGTTGCTCCTTTCCCTGGTACGTCTGGTTGGTGTGGAGGTGCTCATGCTGTACCCCAACATCTGCCTTTACAGAACTGCAGTGGTTTTACCTTCACCCTACACACGCTGATGGGAAAAAACAGTGTTCAGCTGTTAGGTGGAGGGAGCAGATAAGAAGCTACTCTTTCTCTAATTTTAGTGTTTCATTAATTGATATCTATCAGCTTCAGATCCTTCAGATTCATCAAGACATGTAATTTTAAAAGCTCTAGGCACCATATAAAGCTGTAGGTCTGTACTGTTAGACAATCACACACGACACCAATGACTTTCCTTCGGTAAAAAACTCTGAGCTGCAATTTTTCATTCAAAGTTTTGCTACAGAAACAACACCTTGCATCTAGGTAGCAGCTGACACAAAGAACAGTGGGTGAGGAGATCCTGTTTTGGATGTGTTTCCCTGGTTATTTTAGGGACTTGTTGAGTAACAGTGTGAGGAGAGCCCACTCCATTCCCTGTGTGTGCCTGGAGTCTGCGCTGTGATTAGTGGTACTTCACAGCTCGTCTGTGAAGCATTCTGCAAAGTTTTCAGACTGAGTAAGTCACAATATTACACACATTTCCATAATGATGCGTGTGTATGCTGATGCATTTTTATTAATTGAGTAGCCACCTGGGAAATTCCAGTCCTAGTAGTAAGTCCAAATATGTACAGACCACATATTAGCTAGGAATGACTTAAAATACATCTCAGGGGTGTGCTATCACCCGGTGTTAACACCTGCAGAAAAGACATTTGTACAAAGCAGAGGAATTGGTCAAGGCAAGCCACGAGGAAGCCCTTTGCCCCAGGACCAGAGTGGGAACAAATGGAAATAATTATTCTGGAGAGTGAGTAACTGAAATTCCTGTTACAAGGACTGTTTTAGCCATAAGCTAGTGAAAAGATGAAAAACTGCCATCAGAATGAAAAGTGCTAGAAGCAGCAAAAACACATGCAACAGCAAGGTTAGCAATTGGGTAGGAAAAAGGAGAAAAAAACTCTGCAGAATCTTCGCTCTCAGCAAAAATTGCAGGCAAAACCCAACAGATTCTGTTTAAAGAAATCGTTTACAGCGATTTTCTTTACTCCCAAGTTAAAGTGTGCATGTTCTCATTCCAGCTGAATAAGGGAGCCTTTTTGCTGATGCAGAACACATCTTACTAGTTCATTTTCAGTACAATGCACAGAGAATTAAGTGCACAATTCCTGGTAACAAGAATGGAGATTGCACACGTCTCCTTCCTTCCTGCACATCACAGAATAAATAACTGGGAGTGTAGGGCAGAGAATGCCAGACACATCACTCTGGCTTTGGTTATCAGGACTTGAAGGGCTACAGCTAAAATCTACCCTAAAACAGAGGAAATATTTCTCTGTATAGCAATTCTTCCTATCTACCATTTACAAGAGCAATGACCAGTCTTAATATGCAGCAGCTGAATACAAATCAGGCTGAGAGCTCTGCGCTGTGCAAAACCATCAGAAATAAATGCCTGAATTTTACTTTCTCAGGAAATCATGTCAACATCAGCACAGCCAGGTCTTCCTTCCAGTATAATCTCAATCAGGGCACAATTCAGCTCTGATGGGCTTTTGTAAATATGGGACTGACCTTTCTGAGCGTGTGACATGGGCTTCAGTGGCTTCAATACCCCTGATCCGCCGAGGTGATGAGCTCCTCGTTGAGCTCCTCGGGGTTTAACAGTGTGCAGGCTCTGAGCTCGGCCCTAAGCACTTGGTTCAGCATCTGTGAAACAGGCATGACATTGATCCTGGCCTTGCACGGGTCTCAGCCAGAGCAGAGGCAGAGCTGCATTCAGGCATGCAGGGGTGGGGTGGGGAAAGCGTTTTTCTCATGCAGCAGAAAGGCAGAAAAGATCTTATTAGAGCAGCTCCAAAGGAGGGCCATGAAGATGCTCTGAGGGCTGGAGCCCCTCTCCTGTGAAGACAGGTTAGAGAATTGGGGTTGTTCAGCCTGGAGAAGAGAAGGCTCCAGGGAGACCTTACAGCATCTTCCAGTGCCTAAAAGGAGCTTATAAAAAGGGGGGAGAGTGATTTTTTTATAATGGCAGACAATGACAGAACAAGGGGGAACATTTTTAAACTAAAAGAGGAGAGATTTAAGTTTGATATTAGGAAGAAGCTCTTCCCTGTGAGGGTGGTGAGGCCCTGGCACAGGTTGCCCAGAGAAGCTGTGGCTGCTCCATCCCTGGAAGTGTCCAAGGCCAGGCTGGATGGGGCTTGGAGCAACCTGGGATAGTGGAAGGTGTCCCTGCCCATTGCAGGGGGATTGCAATGAGATGATCTGTAAGAGCCCTGCCAAACCAAATAATTTTATGATTCTATGAGTATTGAGAAAATAATTTATGACAAATCTTCCAACCTGCTTGTAAGATAGATTATCATGTCTGTTGGTTTATAGCTTCATCTAATTGAATGTTTTCCTTTCTCAAGAAAAAAGGGGGTGTCTCCCTGACTGCACAGAAGGTGCTGGACCCTCTCTGGAACTGGGAGTAGCTAGGACAGGGTCACTGTCTCCTTTAGTATTAAAGCCTTCCCCTCCCTGGGCAGAGGGGCATGGCCAAACCATGGCTTGAAAATGGCCCAAACTACTCTTTAGCCCTACCTAGGACACAAATGGTCTAGGAAAGTGCCACAGCTACATCTCATGGTCTCCAAGCAATGATTGTGAGGCTTCTAGCTGGAACTCTGAGCTCAGTCTGCCCTTTCTGCCCTTATTTTTAAGGAAATCACTAAACCATAACACCCTTTTACCAAGTGACTGAAACCAACACGATCTCTTTGGTTTTGGTAGAAGGGGAGGGGGATGCTAGATACAACTGTTTTTTGCAATCATCAATGTTTCTTTGAAGAGAAGGTTACTGGAGTTAAGCACTACAACTCTAGTTTCCAGAACGGGCTGAGAAGAGAGTCTTCCAGTAAATAAACTGGAATAATTAATTCTTGAATAGTACCCTATCATAATCATAGAACAGTTTGAGCTGGAAGAGACCTGTTCAAGGTCTTCCAGTCCAACCCCCCTGCAATGAGCAGGGACATCAGTGACATGATGTTGGTTGCTCAGAGCCCTGTCCAGCCTGACCTTAAATGTTTCAATGGACTCACCACCTCTCTGGGCAACATGTGCTAGTATTTTAACACCTGCATTGTAAACCAAACCTTCTTCATATCTAATCTAAATTGGCCCTCCTTCGGTTTAAAATAATGAGAGGAGGCTGCTTTTGGTGTAGAGGATACACAGCATCCTTTCATTCTTTCCCCGTAAAAACAAAGCACACCAAGGAACAGAAAGATAAAATTCAGCAGTGAATTGCTAAAATGTGCTGTATTTCAGGCTCTCATCAAAAGCTGCTGCTGCTGTGGCATGCCCATGTGTTCATCCAGCGAGGGCACCCTGAGACTCTGCCAGCCACAAATTGTGTTTGCTCGCAGCTCTGACGAGGAGTCATTTTCGCGGCGAAGCGCAGAGTGGCCCTGCCTGGAGTTCCTGTCTCTGAGCCTCTTTGTGCATCTATAAATAGCAAATCATCAGCTCACCTCCTCTGAGCTCATCACACCCTCCCTGCCTTCCCCTCCTGCCTGCTTGTTGAAGCTGTCACCGTGACTCAGATGTCCCCTATCAGGTTCCCTGTGCAGGGAGATTCCCCATACATTATATGGCATCGTGAAGCTATTAAGCTCCTTAGGTTTATATCACCTAAGCTGCTTAGGTTTATATCACCACCAGTGATATGATGTTGAAGAACCTGACATTTGAAGCAATGTAATTACAATTTAAGGTCTCAGAGCTCCCAAACACTTAAGTTAACAGAGAAGGTCTGCATCATTTTGACGACAACACTGAGTGAAAATAAAATGTCAAAATCCAGATGAATGTCATACAGAAAATCAAGGACAAACATAAGCTGTGACCATGTAGGACTGCAGCATTTCACAGATGCTCCTGCAGAATTTCCTAAGACACCAGGCATCAATCTATTTCCCGTACATTGAGCCCCTTGCTCAACAAAAATATTATTATTTACACTCTAAAGCACAATTCTCTGTTATTCTTCGCCTAAGAAATGCACAGATGAAAAAAGATATTTCTCATTTTAATCGACTTAATTTTGAGAGTTTAATTGCTGAAGCGACTGTAACTTCAATCTAATATTGCTTTCAACCCCTTGTAATGGCAATTACTGATGTATTCATCAAAGTGCAGGATTGTTTGCACTAGAAATCTCCAGATAACCTGCTTACTCAGTGACGCTAGAGATATCTGTCAGGCCCTAATACTTCATTTCCTGAATAAATGTTTCATAGACTCCATACTCAGAATAAAAAAAGAGAAAAGTATTCTTTTGATCATTCATTTGAAATATTTGCTTCATCCTTTGAAAATGAATGCTACCCAGCATGCAGTCAACAGTGAGACAATTTAGCTGGATAAATTAATATGCAGAGATTTAATGACATTTTGTGGTCTCTCAAGTGATGTAAACCCAGAGTTTCACTTCTCCTGTACACATTGGCCTCTATCTTGCCAGGTTTAAGGATGAAATGTTGCTGGAGATGCTGCCCAAACATTCCATTTGAGCTGAGTGTGGATGCCAGAGCCAGAACAGACACTCAGGGTCTGTGCAGCTCCACCCCTGAGGTCCAGGGCAGATATGGAGATTTTAACAGTTTGACTCAATGACTAAAAAGGTGCTTTCCAACCCAAATGATTCTATGGTTCTGTTCTGTCTGTACCTGTTCATGCCTAACATTTTACCTCCTAATACTGCAGTGAGTCTGCCCTGCCTGTACCAAATTCAGAAACAAGTCTTGTGATTGACCCAGAGCAGCTGTTTCTCATGAAATAAAAATCCTAGAGAACGGTGTATTTGTTAATATAACCCACCCAGGAACGCTGTGAGATAAATACCTACAAAACAGCAAGGAAGCTGTAATTTCAGAGCTGTGAGTCCATCCTTTTTCAGATGGATGTGCACCAGTACAGCTGGAGAGCCAGGCTGCTCTTCATGCTGACCCTCATAACTCTCACCTGCTTGGTAAGCAAATACAGTTTGCAGGAAAGAACAGAAACAAGCAGCAATTTAACTTGTGGTGCTTTACAATACTTTTAGAAATGCAGAACTGCAGAAAAACAGAGGTGGAGATCACCCAGTGTGTGAGAATTATATTGTGTAACCTACTTGTGGAGCTGAAATACCACACTGAGGGCAATTTGACTTTCTACTTCAGGTGGGCATATTTTCAATGAAATATATAAATTGCCAAGCTTAACTAGTGATTTATGATCATTTTTGTTAATTGGTTAGCAAAAAGAGACCAGTAGTTCTCTTGGCACTAATTGTGATTTTGTTATTTATTTCCCTTCTGTGCCTGACTGTTCCCTGTCATCACCTGCCTTACACCTGTCCTGGAAGCCCTCTGGAGTCAAGACAAGGCACTAGATTTGTTTATGTAGATCCCATGTAGGCTCCTTCTCATATCCAGGAGTCTGAGACACTATAATAATTCAAATAATAATATGCAAACAGAATCCAATGTCATGGATTGAGAACCTGTGTCTGCTCTGCTTTAAAACACCAATAAATAAGAATTTTCCTCTTGGTGTCACTTATTCTGTTATGTATTTTTATCAAGGGAGCCAGTTGCAACAAGTAGAATCCTGAGCTGGTTAAAGCTTATTTCAAGATAATTTAAAATAATGCACTCTCTCTCTTGACTCATCCATCTCTACAAAGAAAGCAGCAAGCAATCCAGGACATTCAAAGCATAACAACGTTCAGATGTGTCTAGACATAAATAGCAACTTCTAAACCAAGAATTTGCCTCTGGAGCTTTTTCAGTAGGTCCTCAAATAGAAAATATTTAAAGGGCGATCATGATAGTATAATTTCTCTTTGTTTGAGGCGAGGATGGAGTGAATGTGTCATAAGGCACTAAGAAAGAACAAGAGGAATCTCAGTGAGACAAAATGAAAGGACTCCATTATAGACAAGACCCTCACTCTGGTTAAGTCAATCATAAATCTGTTGACTTCAGTAGCCAAGGATTTAATGACACAGCTTCAACCAAAACCACTTTTTAGCACCGTATTGTACAATCTGAGGCCTCAATTTTATTTTTTTCTGTAAGTTTATACCCCAGAGCTGCAGGATCTGGTCATGTGCCTGCAGCAGAGCTCCCACTGGAAGCCATGGCTGGAGCGGGGACTTTCAACAACCCTTTGAGCAATATCCCAAACTTCCAGCATGGGAAAACTCTTCCTAAATATGAGTCTACCTGGGATTTCTGTGAGTATTAAGTAAACAATTGGAATTCCAGCACCAACAAGTTGGTGTTTCCACAAATTGCCATGAAGTCCTCAAGAACAGGTGGCACAGAAGCCGAGAGAGATGCACTGCCACCACTGCCAGCTGCTCCAGCTGCACCTCTGACCTCTCCCGAGCAGGAGAGTGGGAGACTGAAACTCTTCAACCCCAGACTGCAGGGAAAGACACCAGCAGTGAGTGAAAGGAGAGCTCTGCCTTTGCTTGCCACGGGGTATCACCCTAGAACAACACACTCCCTTAGCCACAAACACAAGCTTGAAGCAGATGAATCACAATGAAAATACCTAAAATTTCACTGAAAGTACCTAAAATTTAATTTTGCTATTTATACAGAAAAGAAAGCACACAAATGAAACTGGGAACAACAAATGGAGTTCTCCAGTCCAGTCCTTTTCCCACTCAATAAAGGGTATGCTTTGCTACCACTTAATTCAATGGAAAAATTCCTTTAGGTCTCCATGGGAACAGCATTGGGTCTATAATACTTAACTATACTATAAGTACCAAATTCTATAAGCTTTGGCTAAAACTTTTTAGTGTCCTTTTAAAGATCTCTGTGGATAAAGAACTTCAGGCTCTGGAGTCAATAAAGTCAATGAAGCAGCTTTCACAGGCATCAAAAGTTCACTTTCAAACTTTTCTACAAAATAGTTACTGGAATTTGGGGGAAGCCAGCACAAAGAAAACACTGTAATAACTAACACAATGACCCTTTCAACAAGGCAGGCGAGCAGCCTTCTTAATGAAATTGGACTTAATGTACGTTTGGACCAGACAGTGAAAGAAAATCTCTCACCAGCACATCACAAGGCCAATAATGTGTAAACAGATAATAGCAAGAGCTGTGTGGTTCATAATTAATTCAGAGGAGATGGCATTTCTTCCTTCTTCCCACTTTGGTCACTTATTGAAGACAATTTGCCTCAGCCTGTGTGAAGTATCATATTTCAGAATTAAAATCCTTCAAGTCCCATAATGATAGAACTAACACGAAGTAAGAAAACAACAATATTTAGATTTACTGGACATTGCAGTTATCTGGCAGAATTCTAGACAAACCTTTGAACCCATAATCTTCTAGTCACATCCAAATCAATTTCAAAATTGACAGAAATATAAAAAACCCAGAAAATATTTTTTTAAAATTATGTAATAAATAAATGGTGATGATAATGAACAGTGTAGTTAATAATCTAACACTGAGGCTGAGCAGTTAAAAGTTCAACAGGGCTTTGAAAGCACTGTGAATGTGTTCAATGGTTTTTGCAAGCAGAGGTTTATCCAGGATAAAACCTCTGTGGGTCTGAGATGTTTGAACTGACTTTTCTCTGACCAACTGACCAATTTTTCCCTGATGAATACCTATTTAGGACCCCCTTTGTGCCTGAGGTTGTTGCTGTGCCAGGTAGAGCCCCCGCTCAGGCTTCAGAATCCTCCCCAGCTTGGTGGCTCCCAGCTCAGCCCATGGTATGTGTACCAAATTGGCAGCTGTCAAAATTATTCAGCTTAGAAATGCATCAGACACGGTGGTTAATGACCCAAACTGAAAAACAAGGGAAGAAACACAAGATCTTTTCAGTTCTAGGGCCTGAGGGCTGAACACCCTGTGCTACAGGTGGAGGCTGGGGCAGGGACATCTGCCCACCTTCACCATGAACAGCCTCTACAGCCAAGTCTCTGTTACCAGAGCCATCAAAACACATCTCCCTTACTGCAGGAGTGTGAACCAGCTCTGCCACTTGTTTAAGGGCAAAAATTATTTATTTTATGACCTCACTGACCTCCTGACTGAAACACTGACATAGTGGGATTTTAAAACAAACTTTCTTCTAGTAACATTTGCACCAGCTCAGAAAATCCCACGCTATGTGCTTTGACCACATCATGAAAAAGGGCTCATTCTGGATGCTGAACAACATCTCCTGCTTGAGAGGAGCATGTTTGCTTTCTGGCAGGACACAGCTTTCACACAGACCACAGCAGACACAAGCATTAAGAATGGATTCACGCAGTCACGGAGGCTGAATGTTACCATTAGTGGGACAGTACCAAATACAGAAGATACCCTCTCTTAAAAATCTTTATTTTCAATGCAGAAACCGAGGATAATGACAAGAAACCTTTAGGGAATATCACAATTTCTATAGCTTGTGATGCTAATTACAGTCATTATCAGAAAGTCTAAAAAGTTCTGCCTTTTTTTTTGTTCTCTGCTCATGGTGGCTGAGCTCTGAGATGAACTCAAGGTGCAGTAACAATGCTAAGCAAAAAAACTCCTCAAATCCTAAAGCCCATTTATTTTCAAACACTACCTAAAGTTTCTATAAAAGCTCAAATAGCTCTCTCCTATGTACATACACACACATAATCCAAGATAAATTATTTTCTAGAAGACTCATATCCTTTGAATGCACAGCAAAGCAGTGCAGCATCCCGATAATGGGGTTTGTTCATTGATTCTACATATTTAATTTTTTTTTAGATTTAGCTCCTTTTCCTCTCACCTCTTTCACCATCATTAATATGAAGAGATTTCCAGAGATTACCTGTGAACATTCATATTCAACAAAACTGTCCACTTGCCTGCAATAACACAAATTCTTTGCTGGTCTTCTAGTTTTGGACTGGTTTTATCCCCAAAACTTTAATGAAATAAAAAGATCACCTCCTAAATAATTTACTGCTCTAGCTACAGGGTGTTCCTATGGCCCAAGGCTGGGTCCAAGGGTTTATACAGTTTACACTTCTACAGAAGCTGGGTGTGCTGAGGAGGGCCTGTGATCCATTGTCAGCATGACAACACAGGACACGCACATTCCGTACCCTGCTGAAGCTCCTCCATTAGAAAGATGAACAAAATCAGGGAGAGGAGGTCAGATGATTGTTTTAATACTTAAACCATAAATTAAACAGAGTGTTGGCTCTGCTCACACAAATGCTGCCCACTCACCCAGAGTCTCTGGTCACTGTTTCTCACTCACAGTCCAACCAGCCTCTCACCATGGAGCCCCATCCAAAGCTGAGGTGCAGAACCTGCCTTGCCAACTCACACATTACAGCAGATTGCCTGCTGGTTACACCTTTCCTCTTCCAGAAAACAATTCCAAACAAATAAGGCATAGTATTTGCCTGGGACAGCTTCCACAAACAGTAAAAACCTCAAATAAAAACACAGGTTGGGAAGTCTGGCCAGATGAGAAGTCTCTTCCTCTCCTGGTGCATTTTTATATACATCAAAAGCTATTCTCACAGACTCTTGACATGTTAAATGTGAAGTATTTAACTGTCTACATTATCCTACCTATTTTATTTTGAATATTTCAATGCCCCTGTAGTGATCAGGGAATCTTCCTTTCTTCCTGTAAATTTTTTATTAGGCACCTCCTAATCTCTAAATATTTAAAGCTTTATTTATTTGACACACTGAATTAATTGACTATTAATACAAAACCTCCCACAAAGAAGCTGCAGATACAGTAACTCAAGCTGTGATTTCTTCACTTCTCACAGCCTAAGGCCTTGATTCTTCAATTACACACATTTATCTGTACTATGGTGAAGAATCCCAATGGGACGACTCACACTAGTGAAGTTAATCACATTTGTGAAGATCCACGTCCCGTAGTTCTGGCTTGGGACTGCATTTGGATGAGACATCTTTAGGGAACTGAGATCTGAAGAAAGCAGCACGAGCAGTGCAGTGTTTGATTCTTCTTATGAATAATGTTAGTGTGATAAACCTGAGGGCAGAGGTGGTTTTATACCTGAAACTCAGATTGGGGAATGCCCAGGAATGGTCCACACCCACAGCCCCACCAATGGCTTCCTGACTGACACAACAGCACTGCAAACCTGGATGCCTCTGTCTGTCCACCCCTAAAATCAGGGCAATGACATGGATATATAGGACAAAAACTCTGGGGTGAATAATTTAAAGACATCTCCACTGTGTTTTTCAATCTTTATATGAATCCAATGGAAAAGAAGTGATTATGAACTGTTTAATATCAAGGAATGAAAGCCCTGTGAGAAGCTATAAATCCAAAACTGTGAGTCCATCAATCCTTCCTTAATTAATCCCACTGTCCTAGCAAGCTTAGTGCATTACATCTCCTAATATATTAAAAAACAAGCATCCCAGTACACTATTTAAGAAGGTAATTGTGACACAAAGTTTAGTGTGACTACTGAGTGCTTTTGTGAATCAGTGCACTTGAATCTTTTTGTCATCACTCCTGTTCTTTGCAGAGGGAAAGGGCTTTTCATCTGTCCATCACCCACACTCCTGACCTGTTGTTCCAGCACCCACACAGCTCCAGGGCAGCCCCAGGGCTCAGCCCGGGGACCAGATGGCCCCAAAAGGAGGGTGGTGGGAGCAGGGAGCAGCAAGGAACACACAGGCCTGAACAGTCAGTACACCTAAACCCACTGGAGAAGCTGAACAGGAGCATGTGAAGGCTCCAAGAGGAATCTGTAGCCCTGAGCAGCACCATGAGTGCTGCCAGCTCACAAACATTGCATCCTTTACACCATGACCCCTGCTGCCTTCTGCCTGGTAATACATGTTTCCCAGCAACTTTTAGCAGATGTTAACCTATGCTCTGTGATTGTTTCTGACGTGTGTTGGTGGAGGGCCCACAGAAGTCACCCTTTCTCCCACACCCCCTGGGGATGCACCGGCTGCTCCAGGACCCCGCCTGCAGAAGCAGCAGTTCCTCTGTCCCAGCGTGTCCCCACAGGTCACCCGGGGCATGGATTCTCACCATTCCCATTTTGCAGAGTCACCTCAAGTGCTACTGTGGGAAACCTGGTGAGCAAGGGAATGCTCCTCCCCACCACACCCCGGGATACCTCACCTTTGTCTGAGGGACAGCAGGACATTTTCCAGCTGGACTTTCCCAAGTGTAGGCTCCAAGTTCTGCCCTCTGCAGAGAATGCTCTTCAGAAACACCTGTCCCTGAACACTGTGGGTCTCAGCACAGGCAGCCTGCAGTGCCCATCATTAATTGCACTGCCTTCTGCACCTATTTTATTTCTCACACATCCCAGAGACACAAAAACATGTTCTGAGTGTCATCAATCTATAACTGGGCCAAACTGGCTGTTCAGGAAAAATCAAATTAATGTGAACGCTAATGAACAGCAAATCTCAGCTCATGCACACGTCAAAGGACCAAAAATACTGAAAAAGGAGGCAAATTAAAAAAAATAAAAATCGAAGTTTAGATTAATTCTTAGAATGAGGAATCTTTTCCATGTTATATTTATGAACAAAAAAATATTCAGGAAAAATCAAATTAATGTGAATGCTAATGAACAGCAAATCACACGTCAAAGGACCAAAAATACTGAAAAAGGCAAATTAAAAAAAATAAAAATCGAAGTTTAGATTAATTCTTAGAATGAGGAATCTTTTCCATGTTATATTTATGAACAAAAAAATCTTTGCATTGATGTTTTAAGCCACACAGCACCACTTTGCCAGTGCTACTGTAACTTCACCACAACTAAAAGCAAATTGGATCCTTTGGAGCTTCTGTTATTAATCAGACATAGATTGAAAAATTCTTAAACACAAATTCAGCAATTCAAGGAAAGCAAGCTGACTTAATGAGAGCAAAGTTACTACACAGCATTGATATTTTCTGAGCCTTTGTACACTAAGCTTATTCAAGGCACAGCAGTTTTACTCCACAGGCTACTCAGACTCTGGCTGGACAGTATTCTGAGTGCCATTTCTAAACTTGGATGCTGCTCCTAGAAATCACAGACCTTTACAAGCAGGTGTGAGGTGTAAATTGATATTCTTGTTTCAGTGCATTGAGAATAACTTCTAGTAATGACTGCTACAAATAAACACTTTCTTTTCTAGGTGAAATCAACTTCCATTGCTTTTTAGGCACCACTGAGCTGTATTTTGGTATGGGATTTGGGGAGTTTAATATGTATGTAATGCTGGCTGGAATTATGAAAAGTTGCTACAATTTTAATGCTGGTAGAAAAAAAAAGGCTTCATTCTTTACTGTAGTCAGCTAGCCTGGTTTGAATACAGAATACAGTAAGAAATGATCACCACATCAACACTTAATAAAACAAATCCAAAGTTCTTCAAACTGTCAATTTAAGAATATGTGGAGCCTCTGTGATAGACAAGAGACCTGACCACATGGTACACAGTCCAGCTTTAAAGAATAACTCCACTAAATCTGCAGACATGTTTTCTTTTGTTGGTGATTAATTTTTTCCCTACCCCCAAGGGAAACTAATGGGAAACCTCTTTAATTATTAGAAGATATTAAAAACTATATTACAGTATCACTATGTGAATACAGAACAGATTTAGATGACAACATTTCCATGTTTGCAAAATACAATATTTCAGAAAAATAAAACTTATTAGAATATGTTCTCATCAAGCCTGGTCACCCAGGTTATGTTTGCAGCTCTGCTGCTGGTTTAAGGTGGGACTTTTAGCAAAACAGTAACATCTGTTTCCTCATTTGTAATTGGCAGCTACCAAAATGTCTCTTCCTCATACAACTGAGGACACACAGAATCAAGTCAAGCTGTGGTGCTGGAGCAAAGACATGCCATGGAGACAGATACACTGTGGATTAACTTTTCTGTTTGTAAAATGCAGGGTGTCAACAGCAGGGACAAGAAAATGAGCCCTTGGAAAAAGATAGAGTGAGAGCAGAATGTCTTGCACTAAGGTTATGTATTTAACAGTTTTACATGAAATATTCATATATAAAAACTTTTTAAGTGCTTTTCTCCAATTTAAAAATCTAAAGAATTCAAAAATAAGGCATTCAATATTTGAAAAAGTACAGATTTACAAAATGTGTATATTCTGTCATGAAAACTCCACACCAACATTATACACTTGGAAAAAAAATACAAACAGGATATATTACAAATTTATGGAGCAATAACTTAGTTCTCACCATGCAATAAAAAGGACGTTAATTGAGATACACAAGCTTTTAGCTTCCCCTAAACTGAGGGCTTAATTTTGTTTGCAAATGAGTTTTTATGCAAATTCATAGAACTGTGGCACTTGAAATTTCTGGTAGCCTTTCTATTGAGAGTTAAATTGTACATAATGATTATGAGGATGGAGAGTAACACAGCAGCTGTTACGAATCATTCCAACTTTGTTCGACAATAGCTGAAACTCTTTTCTCATATTCACGTTTGTTCTCCTGGTAAAGTTGTGCTGCCTGACTGTTTGCTGGACTGTTTGGATTGGGTTCATCAAGCAGAGACTGGAAAAAGGGGAAAATATAATGTGAGACAAACCAACACATTTAAATAAAGAAAAAATCAACTTACTTTCAAGTCAAATGTGTTTCAGAGGCAGACACAACTCAGAATGGCCCAGTTAAAAAACCTGGTTAAACTCATAGTTAGGCACCTCTAATTACATTACTGACACTCAAATTACACCCTGCCTAAGCATCAGTGCTGTACACACTTGTAGCTTCACAAACAAGAGACAGTTTGTGCTAGTCAGCACTATGGAGCTAATTGACTATTTGGTAATTACATTATACTGTCATTCAGGACTAAAGAGAGGCTAAGCTGTCACCTACAAAACATCACGGCTGAAAAATTAGAACAATCACACAGGAGCAAAGGAACTGTGCATTTCCACTGTGCCAGGCCATTTTTACTTATTCCAAGTAGTGCCCTTTCAGCAATATTGTCCCTTTTGAGGGCTTCGCAGTAAAGTTAAATGTTTCAAACACGAGGCAAATTTCTGCATCTGATATCCTATCTTGAGTAAAAACAGTTAAAAATGAACACAAACCAGTAACTGCTTTCCTGTGCAAAAATATACTATGGCAGTTTCACAGCTCAGAATTAGTAATTATGTAGCTTCTTTGTCTTTATTTGATCTAAAAATACTGCTGAGCTCATAAGGATTTGAAGCTCCCCTTGATACAGATACCTGGCTATCACCACCACTGAGCTGTGAATTCTGGAATAGAGACCAACAACAACATAATTATTTGGTAAAACAGATGCAAAGTTACCTGAATTGAAGTTAAAATAGATGAAACATCATATGTTGGACTCCAGCGATTCTGAAGAATATCTAAACATATGCTGCCATCTGCATACACTGCAAATACAACACAGGTATCACTTAGAAACTGTCAGATTTATGGCACTGTGCAGGCAGAGTTATTGCTCCAATTCAGTCTGTGCTTAAATTAATGCTTTAGGAAAGAGGACAGCAGTTTGTCTCACCATCTTCTGTGGCTTGACACATACTTTGAGATTTATTACTGAAATTAACAGAACACCTAAGAGGGAAAGAAGGAATGTCTGAAGATTATGGCATTAGCACAGGAAGGGGCAGACTTGGGGTCCTGCTCCTCCAGTGTGACTGACCCACACTGTCACAGTGGAGATCCCCCCAGGGAGCAGCAAGGCCTTCACTGCAGGAGTGGAACCACTCACACCACCACACCACGAGCAGGGGCAGCTCCTACCCCATCTTCACACACTCACTATGACAGGCAGCAAGGCAGACAGTAGAAAATATGGAAAATCCTACTTCTGTCTGGATACCTATCAGTCTTAGGGAGTTCACATGAACCTGAGACTCACTGCTCAAACTTCTACACCCTTGTCTTCCGCTTGTTCCCAACAAATTACAGACCTTGTGGCAGAGACAAATTGGTCTGCACAGTATGTGAGGTATAATTTCTCAGAGGAGAAGCAGGCAGGTTTTTTTCTGCACTCAGCAAAACCTATCAGTGCTGGGGGAAGCAGCACAGTGCATTCTCATAGCTGCCCTCACCACTGAGATGGGGTCAGACACCTCCTCTATGACTGAGCATCCTCATTTTCTTCCCTGTGCTAGTCCTGGTAGGCACAGAGCACCAGATGAAAGCTGGGACTTGGGTGAAACCTCACCTGGCAGGAATAATGAACACTTGGCTCCAGCAGTTCCCTGCAGCTCATGCTGTGGCTGCACAGACACGGCTGCTGTTAAATGGAAGGGGGCAGG
The DNA here is from genome assembly GCF_017590055.1 of Onychostruthus taczanowskii. Classification (NCBI taxonomy): domain Eukaryota; kingdom Metazoa; phylum Chordata; class Aves; order Passeriformes; family Passeridae; genus Onychostruthus; species Onychostruthus taczanowskii. The sequence continues at coordinate 9,683,326 of NW_024498573.1, forward strand.
AATCTGCAGCCAGAACTGCCTCTTTAAACCAACCTAAGTGCAGCTGCTGCTGCTGAAAATACTCACAGGCTTTGCTACTGAGGCTACATATTGATTAGTAAGAGGCAGATAGCTGCTTCTTAATAGCATCATAACTCTCAATTTTTCGTCAAGCAGTTGCTGTCTTAGACATCTACTTAGGAGATGGCACTGAAGAGAGATTAAGCATTCTGTAGCTTCAGAGAATGCATGACCACACTGTAATATTTAATGAGTATTACAGCTAAATAAAGATGGTTTACTCACCATTTGGATGGAACATTTTTGATAAAAACCTAACAGTTGGAGGCTTATTTGGATATTCTTCGGAAAATTCTATTACTAGTTTAAAAGTACCTGTCCAAAGATAAATAAAATCAGATTACTAACAACAAAAAAACATATCCAGGAACATAGACAACAAATTAATTTGTGTGCTTCATGACCAGTATTTCTCCTCACCATTATCTAAAAAAACAACAATGAATTTGATTGATTTTCATATATTTCAAGTGATAATGGAACTATGGAACTACTGCCTAGAGTAACAAACCCAGCAGTAGTGGCTGGGTAGGAGCTTGGAGACTCACTGCATACATGGCAAAGGCACCCTTATCCAACATTATCCCACTTTTCCATGACCCAGGTATGCTGGGTCCATGGACTCGGGTGACTTTAAGGCGTTTCATTAAGAAGGCATTGTGGTGCCAGCAAAGAAACACTGGAATTTCATAATCAGCAATCTCAGTCTTTGGAGCTCACAACTGATTCACTGAAAACCTTTGTTATGGATCAGTGAATAATTTACTGTAATTCCTCCAACACAACACAGAGAAAATCCCATCTGCTGCCAATTACTGCAATAATACTATAATTATTAAACTCATTATTCCTCATATGCCTGAGGGAGGGTCATTACACACTAGCTTTCATGTTTATGTACAAATTTGGGATTCCCTCAACCTCACTGAGTTCTATATTGAGAACACCTCAAGGTTTTTCACCTGTTCTTCATTAGGAGAACAGTGATGAATCAAACATGCCAAGAAGATGAAACAAGGAAAGCTCTTACTGAGCTCAGCTGAAGAGATGTGCAAACACACCTGGCAGTGTCAGGCCAATAAGCCCTGCTAACAGCTCTTGTGGGTATGTATGAAACACCCTTGACAGAAGCATTGCTGCCTAGCTTTCTAACCAGCCATGAGCCAGCATGACGAGACACTGCTTAGATTAAGATACATATTTTTATAGCTCTCATTGCTTCACTTACTTGGTTTGTTTCAAATTACACACAGATAGCATCTGTTCTTTTTCAAAAGCAGAACAATGTTAGTACTGGCAACATTTATTAGAATGACAAAGGATACAAAAGTTAGCAACTTACCATCTTCAAAAGGTGTCCCTTCTGGCCTGAAAGGTTTTAAAAAGAAACTCCAGTTAAAAGTGATCATTATCTACTTCCAGGCAGGCACAATAATTGTACATTTTCTTTCTCATCCTTTCCAAGATATAGGTAGAAGCAATAATTTAAATTATGAGAGAAGCATCCATAGGTAGCCTCTGAAAGCTTTGCTGTATCTAAGACATGTCCCACAGTCACCTGCTATTTGGGATATCTACTTTATCATCACCCCAAACAATACATATGCCTTTAGGTGACTAGTTTGGAACAAATGAGCAGATTATTAGCAAGCACACTTCAGTGTTATGAAAGGATACTAAATCACAAGTCACCTCCCCTTGCACAGAATATGTAACTTCCCAGACAGATCCTGTACCTTGTCCTACTGGGACTCAATCCAATCACTAATACATCTGGATTTAATGTCTGAGAACATGTGGCACTTATGTACTTTAAAGAAGAATTCTGCTCTTTCATAATACAGTAAAACCTAATTATTAAGCCACATGCAAGCTTTATTCAACAAAAAAGCTGAACAAATTTAAAATTTAATCTTTTTCCTTCCTAACCATTTCCCATTATCTGTGAAAAGAGATTTTTACCTTGGCCATTTTTTTGAAGTTTACTGACTTTGCATACATGAAACAAGAGAATAACCCAAAACAAACATCAGGTTGTCATACTTAGCCCTCTAATACTGAATTTCATAGTGACCAAAAACTCTTACCCAAATATAACTGCATTCCATTGCATTATGTTATTCTCAGATGGTGCACCACTGACACCCACAGGAGGGTCTTCTTGCAATCTAAGAATTACAAACATAGAAAGACAAGTCATATATATGAAATACTTCCACCTGCAGATATAATTGACCAGTAATATCCACATTTTATAAATATTTTCTCATTCCAGATCAGAGAATACACAAAGCATTACATGCAGATTATCAGCACTCTGAAAGACAGACCTACAAGGCAACGCACATCAAGATTTTCTCATGTTTTACACTGAGACACAAGGGCACAAGAGGTCTGATTAAGTGTTCAGGGAGCAAAGGATTAACTGTAAGAATAACTTATAGCACCACGGACAGCTGGGATTTATGGTGCTACACTGTGAACTATGAGAGAGCAATTTCTGCTGGCTGCCACAGTGAAGAGGAGCACAACCAAGAGCTGAAATCCAGGCAGTGGCACACACACAGGGCACTCTTGCTGGGACTCAAGGCAAGGGACCATCAGGGGAGCTTTTCCTGCACACCCAGATCTGTGTGTGAGAAGTGGCTAAATTTGGTATAAGCCTATTTTGACTGACAAGCTGATTGTTTCAAAAGGAAGCAAAGGGGAAACCTGTGCGCTGCTACTCCCTCTTACCAGCCTCACAAATGTGTTTATCTCTAAAGCAATTACGGGAACATTCAAAATTATTTTTAGTTCCTTAATCCTTGGACTAGGGAAAGCACGTTACTCACTAAAAGCTTCACAAACTTGAACCAGAAATACATATCCTGCAGCCAAAGGGCAGGATCCAAATGCCCCCCTCTGCCCATCACTGACCCACATTAAGGATCACAAGACCCTGACAAATGTACACCAGCAAGCCCCAATCAATCCACCTGCTCAAACCCCCTCAGTGACAGCTCCTACTGCCCTCACCTGTTTTACCTCCAGAGTTATGCAAGAATAAGGAAAATGCAGTGACTGCCCCTGTGTCACAAACAACTCTTGAGTGTTACCATGAGGTTTGATAATATCACAGCACACTTACAAACAAGTCACCACAAAAAGCTCTGCAAACCAAGGGACAAATTCTAACTAAATGCCATATGCAGATTTACTGAGAGCTGTCAGCAGCACAGCCAGGCAATCCTCCCTGCACTTGCACTGCCTCAGCCTGGGGTAACACCATGTGCTGTCCAAGGATGCTGAGCAGTGGTGCTGCCCTACAGAGCCCCTTTAAACTCTGTGTTTACATCTCTGCTCTTTGAGCACACACAGTCCAGACAGCTGAGTATCAACAGCATAAACCACCTACTATTTTGGTCAGGGAAAGCAGGAACAGGACTTCTTGCTACGTGACAGCCAGGCTGCAGGCCAGCAGCAGTGCCTGAGCATGAGCCTGACAAATGCATCTGGGAGAGGACTCTGGTTTTTAGATCAACTTCAAAGCACGTGTGCACCCTACTTGTCACAGGGTCTAACTACAGAAAGGATCTGGCAAGGACTGCAAATGGAACTAATCCTCAAAGTCCTAAACAGCAGGGAAAATGTGGTTTGAGTACTCCCTTTTTATCAGCAAAGTAAACAAATAACCTTTTATTTCTTTTGGTTCATTCAAACAAATTAGACGAGGTAAGAAATCTGCTGAACTCTTCTCTCTTGACTGCTCCTGACAATCACAGCATGCAAAAGCAGTTTATATTTAATGACGTGAATCAGAGTTCACAGCACACTGTCTCTTATTTCAGTATGAAGAACAAGTAACAAAAGAAACAAATACATAACTTGCAGCACAAAAGAGCAGAGTAAAACAAAAACTGACATGAAAAAGTTACGTAAGTTTCAGAATATCAAAGTTGCTATACACATGACAAATGCATTTGATTTACATTGTGTACTTGGTTATATTTTTCCACAGCTTTAGAGTCTTCTCTCCAGCCTTAACTTCAAAATTATTAAACCAGTACTTTTAGGAATATAAAGGCATAAATTCTGATTGCAATATTGAAAAATTGAGGTAGTGAGCCTGAAAAAAAATCACTGGTTCATCTGTGTAAGCAAATACAATAAGAAGTCTGAATATCCTGTTTTGATTTGAACAGGAATCAAGCAACACCCACTTAACAAACACCAACACTCACACAACAGCAGGGGAGGGCTCCACTTCCCAAAAACCTCCTACTGCTTCTAGACTCGCGAATCAGGCGTTTGTCGCTTTTGCTTTACGTGGAGCCACGTAAAGAAACTACAATACACGTCAGGTGTTTACTGATGTGTTTTCAGGGCCTGGTATAACATAGCTATGCTAAAAAAAGAGACACTATCAAAGCTGACTCACCTCCAAGTACTCCGGAGCGACCCAGTCTGGAGAACTCTTACTGTACATCCTACAAGGAAACCTCCCACCCTTTTCCACACTCTCTTCTAAGTATGTTTACGTGTCAGACTAGAAATAATTTATTCCAGAGGCAGTGGTTCAGTCATTAACATTTAAAAGAGTGCAACTAATAACTGCTCCTTTAGCAGCTCGCATATATTACACAAGATTCCTCATGATTGCAAACTTTAAACACAGTATCACATGATTGTGCATAGAAACATTAAAGGGCATTTGGGGTCCTATTACACACAAACGAAGAGTTCTCCAATTCTCTGCGCTCCGTTTTCAGGTGCCTATCACAACAAACTTATTGTCAGAGAGACCCTGCGACCCAACAAGCCTGGAACACTTCGAACTCCGCCCGAGCCATTCCAAAGCCGGAGCCGGCGGGTTCCGGGCGGCACGGGCACGGCCCTGCCAGCCGGGCCCGGCGCCGGCAGCGCCCGCACCCCCGCCAGCCCGGCGCCCCGTCACCCCGCGCCCGCCACCGCTCCAGCTCCGATCCTCACACGCCCCCAGCCGTCGGCGCCCGGGTGAGGCGGCTCGAACAAAGCCGGCGCTGCCCCCGCTCCCCCCGGCTCTGCCGCTCCCCTGCCCGGGGGGCTCGGTGCCAGCCCCGGGCCCGGCGCTAAGGCGCGGGACAGCGGCGGGCCCGGGCCCCGCTCACCTCTTGAAGTCGCGCATCAGGCGGCGGCGCGCCGGGGTGGACATGGCGGAGCCGCGGCGCCGCCTCCCGCCCGCGCTCGCTGCGCGCCCGCACAAACAACCCGCAATGGCGGCTCCGCGCGCGGGGCGGGGCCAGCGCCGACCGCACCACTGCCACAGCGGGGGGGCGGGACCGTACCATCGCAGCGCGCGGGGGGGTAGGAGGAGGCGGTTCCGCGCTCGGCGGAGTTTGGGGACAGGCAGCGGGAAAGGGTCGGGAGAGAATCGGGATTGCCGGGCGGGAATGGGTCCGGAAGGGGTCCGGGAGAGCCCGGGACTGAGCCGGGACTGGTCCGGGACAGCCGGCCCTGCCGGGCAAGCGGCAGCGCTGCGTGTCGCTCTCGGAGCGTTTCCGCCTGCCCGTGGGTCGGGTGGGATTTTCTCCTTGCCAGACACACCAGCTCACTGTGATTTAGCTGAACTTCTGCAAAATAAACAAGCAATTACTCGTGGTCAGGTTACAAGGTTGTACATTTAGGTTCTTACTTCTATACCGTCAATTCAGCCCACTCCCACTATTTGCTTTTAAGGCATCCCACTGGATGTCTTAAAAATTTAGTTCTTATCAAAATTTAATTAGGGATAATGGCCCATTTTGTCATATGGGTCCCTCAGCATCTCTCGAAGTTCCCTCTAAATACAGACTGATGTCCTGGCTCTCAGCCCTTTTTAAAAATCCCATTACTCCAACAGACGGATCGGGTCTCTTTGAAGTCGTGACCCAGTTCCTACATGCAGTCTTGGAAGTTATCCCTGAACTTGGATTTGTGTGGTTTCATGTGCCTCCCTGCTTTTCCTTCAGATGATTTTAAGGAGGTCAAACCATCGTGGGACTCATAATGCCATGACAGAAATAAGCCCTGCCTGCGTCCCCTGCCCATTCCCTTTGCCTGCAGCCTCAGCCCGGGGTTAACAGCACAGGGCTCGGTTCTGCCTTTCACCGAGTCAGTGCTGCAGCAGCACCACTGGCTGGCTCATTGTGAAGAGGAATCTGTATTTCACACGGCATGGGATTTAACTCTGCAAGGATTTACTCAGACCACTTTAATCCAATGTCCCACCTCAGTGAAAATAGTCAGATGCCAAAGGTGAGGAATTCACACAAAACCTGGTACTGCAGGGGAGCAAGCTTTTCCAAAAGGCTTGGTAATAGGAAACTGTAATACCCCAGCCACTAAAACATTATTCCCCACACTGGTGAGGAATGGTTCCTGGCAAGCACTCCTTTCCTCTGAACTCTCCTCCTCCTCCCACCACCACACACTTTCCCATTTTTCATTCCACTGCTCCTTTACCTTTATCCAGCTTTTATTTTGCTCCTATTAACCCGGAAGGCAGAAAGCAATCTGTAAAAACCAATGCAAGCTTGGACCTGTACACAAGATGAAGGTCACTTAACAACTTTAATTAATGCAGTATTAGCAGGCACTGCTTCAGAGCCCAGACAGGGCATCCCCTGTCCCCAGGGCAGCTCTCTGCCCTTTGAAGCCCGAGTCACCCTCAGCCTGTGCAGGCAAATAAACAAAAACCCAACACCAGCACCAAGCTGGAGTTGAATCTGAAACCCTTTGGTATTTCCACCTGGCTTGGGAACTTTTTCAGCAATATCTCATCAGGGATAATATTTCTCCTCTGACACCACCGGGGAACAGTGTATTGATGTTATCTAGTGGAATATTTTAGTCCTACCTGGCAGTAACAGGTGTAGCTGGTAGTTTTAATAATAAATTAAAAGCTTTTTTTTTCCTCTCCTCTGAAGAACCAGGTGCAATTTCTGTTATGTTGATTGCATGGCACATATATGTTTTAAAATTAATATATCCCAAACTAACAATAAAAGATAGGCTCTGGCCTTGCAAAGGTGGTTTAATATGTCTGGCCTTGCAAAGGTGGTTTAAAATGAAATCTGCACTAAATATCCACTTTAGGTTTGTATCTGCTGATAATTATTTCCAGTACTTCCTTGTTTAATGAACTTAAATGCATCACTGCCATTATAATGTCACCATGGGCATTTTAGTACAAATGGTTTCAATTTATCATGTACTTGTAACCCACTGACTTCCAGAGATGAGTGGAAACAACAATTTCAACACTAACTTTGTCATTTGGTACTCGGAGAGGTTTTTTTTCTGTGCAACCATTAAAGCTATCCACTGTAGCAGTGCTTCAAACACTTGTAAAAAATCTTTACACAGTCTGTGGTCTAGAACAGAAAGTAATGTGTTCCTTCTTGAGTAATACTGGGATGGATATAACAACTTCCTGATCAGGAAATTGTTTCAAGTTCAATTTTTATTTCTACTTTTTTAAAAAATGCCATTTGATAGGCCATATTTTATATTTTTATATACTGATACATTTATATTTTGTCATGTTTATACTTTATATGTTTATATGTTTATATATTTATATATTTATTTTCTATGTTTATATATTTATAACTTTTTATTTTTATATTTTTATTATTTATAGTTCTAATATTTAATATATTTTAAACATGTTAATATTTTGTTTATATTTTAATTAATTTTTATTTTAAAATATTAACAATATTTTTATATTTTTAAAATAATTTTGATTTTTACAGCACATTCTACATTAATCTTGAGTAAGTACAGGATTCTTGTGCAGCATTTGACAAACCCAAACAATTTCTAAGGTGACTGACCCATCACGAGAAGGTGTGTGTGAGCTGGGTGAGCTCCTGGTGTCCTGCCTGGGCGCTGCTGGGGGTGCTCCCATCCCGGAGCTCTTGGGTGTCCTCAGCCCCACCTGGCCATGGGAGAGGGAAAGCTGTGCTAGTCACATCTCCTCTGAACAGAGACATGGTTCTCTCCCAGGATTTTCCTGGGAAGCTGTGAGGAAGTTCAGAGAAGAGAATGAGAAACAATTCTTATCTGCATTTGCTGCAGCTGTTGTTGTGCACATGTGGAATGCATTATGGAGATTGTTTACCAGGGAGTGGTTTCTTAATTGGACACTGGGTGGTGTTTGGATTGACTGACCAATTAGGTCAAAGCTGTATGGGACAGTCTGTAAGGGTTATGAGCTCGTAATAGTACAATATAATATAGTATAGCATAATAAAGCAATTGGTCAGCCTTCTGCAGTCACGGAGCCCATGATAATTAGTCACTGTTCAGGGGACCGTGCTGTGACAGAAAACAGCTGGCCATGGGGAGGGACAGCAGAGACAGCCATGGAGAGGGACAACAGAGACAGGCATGGAGAAGGACAGCAGAGCTGGCCATGGGGAGGGACAGCAGAACTGGCCATGGGGAGGGGCAGCAGAACTGGACATGGGGAGGGACAGCAGAGCTGGCCATGGACACGGACAGCAGAACTGGCCACGGAGAGGCTCCCCCAGCCCTGCAGCCCGGGCCGTGCCGCACCCGCCCCGTGGCTCCCCGGGCCCGGTGCCAGCCCCGCTGGCACCACCGCGCTCCGCTCCCGCCCCGCGCTCCGCGGCGCGCATTGGCCTCGGCAGGGGCGGAGTGTTTGCTGGCCCCGGGCTGAGCCCTCCCAAACACCGCCGGGAGCCGCCAGCATTTCCTCGCAAAGATATTTCAGCATTGTGATAGGCATTTCCCCTAAAAGCTCAGTTTGAGTTCAGACCTCTGCCTGTGAAAAGTCCACAAGAATTTCAGTCTGGACATGGGTCAGGTTGGGTTTTCTCCTTGCCAGACACTCCAGCTCGCTGCGATTTAACTGAACTTCTGCAAAGTACACAAACAATAACTTGTGGTCAGATTACAAGGGTATAAATTTAGATTCTTACTTATTTGGATTCTTACTTCTATGCTTTGTACCCATTCCATTTCCACTCTTTGCAGTAACTGGATGTTTTAAAAATTTAGTTCTTATCAATTTTTAATTAGGAATAATGGCACATTTTGCCATATGGGTTCCTCATCTTCCCTCGAAGTTCCCTCTAAACAGGACTGATGTCCTGGCTCTTGGTGGCACTAAGGAGACCTGGCACCAGTGTGAGTGTAGCCATCAATTAAAAAAAAAGGGGGGGTGTGCAATTAAAATAACATACTTCTATATTGAGTTAAAACCAGCTTTGTAGTTACCCTAAAACTGCTTCAAATTATCAGCAGCTAGTAATGTAAAAATTAAATGGTAAATGGACCTCAGTGTGAAAAAGTCTATTTTTACTGTGATTCTTTTAACATAGGAGTTCTTATCTATGATTTATTAGCATAAATAAAACACATTCAAGAGGATATTTTTAAGCTGATGAAAGGAGCTGCTCCTTTCTTTGCTGTATTCCTGGTGCTGCAGTATTGGTTCAGAGGCTGAAGATGCACCATGAAAAGTAATGTGGTAAATGTGTTTGAATATTGGAGGAAGGCTGAGGGAGCAGAAACAAAGACTTTTAGTGTGTTTTCAAATTAATGACAGTCTTTAGTTAAGCAAATTACAGTTTTTGTTTTCAGCCTTTTAGAGGAAGTCTCTATGAACTGAAATAAAAAGCCATGGTAGAAAGTGTTTTTCTTCTTTTACCAACAATGATTTCATCATAAGGATATTGTTAACCTGATTAATGTATTTAAGCAGAAAGAAAAGACTTCACTTAGTGTTGGAATTCATCAATCATGCAATTCTAGATGAGCTACAGTGTTATTTCCTTGGATTGGATAACAAAGAACTTAAAAATACCTTTTCCAGTTAGAACAAGCAATTGAGTACCTTCACAACAGTCATGAAAGAGCTCATGAAAAGATTAATCATAAATAAAATGTTATTGCTTCTAAATCACGCCTTTTCTTTATTGTTGTGATTTGTCATACAGATATCAAATGTGTTAATTTTTTATTAAGAACAAGGATTAGTTTTGTAGTTTAAAACTAGTTAGTAGTGTAGTTTTGGTATGAAATTACCTGCACAATTGGAACATTGGACTGAATGACTGAAGGAGGTCTTGGGTAGCAGCAGTGCTGCTCCAGAGAATTTGAACCCTTCTCTGAAATTTGGAAGAGCCAAAAGTGTTCAGTACTTTGCAGTCCCACCTTGTCCTTCTCCTTCACTCTGTCTTCTGTCTTTTAATCACTTCTGCTTTGTCCTGCTGCTGATGGGTTGGGTACTGTGCCGAAATCTGTACTGTACTGTGCCAAAATCCTGCTCCCTTTTGCTCATCACCTACATTAGCAGTTGCTAATTGCAGTAGGATCAGGACATTGGTGACTTTGGGAAATGAGGGCACTCTGTGCCTCAGAGTCAGTTCTGATGTAGCAGGAGGATTTTTTCAGTCCATGCTTTCATGCCTTGAGTACTTTTAAAACAAACAGAATCTGCTTCTTATTAAACTGTATTGTTTGGTTTTGTTGGGTTTTGTTGGTTTTTATTCCTTTTTATTTTTTCCTCTTCCTTTGTTATACACCATGATTTCATCTGAGAATATTTTGTTAACAAAATGTGGAATTACTAAACTTTCTGATTTAGGTTTTGCTTAAACACGAGCTGCCCCTGGTGATGTTTACACAGATTATGTGCTTATACAATTGTACAGGGCTCCTTAACTGATTCCAAAAGACCCTACACATAAAAAATAAATGTGGGTGGTTTTTTGGAGAGGGATGGCACCTCTAATTCAACTGTATAGAAAAAGCAGTTTCCTGCACATGAACTTCTGGATACAGTGCCACATTAGCAAAGGGAAAATAATAATATAAAAGCTAAATTAAAATGGTGACACGTAATGTGCCTACATTTAAGGTCAGAGTTACTGTTATGTTCTGGTTCCAGATTCAGTCAAAGCAGTGCAAAGTTTATCTTTAAAAATAGCACTGTCATTATATAAACCAAACAGCAGAGTTGTTTTATAAACCTGTAGAAGATGGTAATCTGTGTTATTCTTCGGCAGCCTGTGCCTGTTTGCCCTGCAGATGGTTTTCCATATTGTCCATATCAAAAACATCCATCAGTGCTGGCACTGAGCCCCGGAGGATCAGTGGCAAGGACTCTCTATGGAGCAATGCAAGAGAAAATGCTGGAAAAGTGAGGAAGCAACAATGTGGAACTTTGGACACAAAGCACACATGGTCACCTACGTGGTAACTTGGAAGTTTTTCCGAGTGTGTACTTAATTTCACTAAAGACTTTATTCTGCATAAAATTCTGTTATTGTCCACCTACAATTATAAATTCTGTAGAGGTTTGGAATTGTGGAGAGGAGAGAGAGCTCCTGTGCTAAGTCATGCACTCACGCTTTAGATACTGATTATTGTTATTATTAGTAGTAATAATTATAACAGTACCCTGCAGCACTTATTCTGGCAGTGCTGAACTATAAACATGGAGGTAAATAACAAGCCAGGATAATTCCCTTAGTCTCAAACCTCAGATATAGTTTATAGAGCAGAATGAGTCAGCGAGAAGGATTCTTCTCTGAGAGGAAGCACAGGGAGGAACACAGCAGTGTTGGATATTTGGATTCATTTGAGTTTTGAAGACATTAGGCATATTGGTGAGAGATTTGGAATGTATTTTACCAATCCTCACATGGATACAAAAAAAGAATATGGTATACAATCTTTATATCTCTTTTAACCAGCTGATTTTTTGTCTGTTCGTAATGTCCTGTTTGTCAAGCAGCTAAGATTTGGAATGTATTTTACCAATCCTTGCATGGATACAAAAAAAAATATGGTATACCATCTTTATATCTCTTTTAACCAGCTGATTTTTTGTCTGTTCGTAATGTCCTGTTTGTCAAGCAGCTGGATACTTCCAAAAAAAAAACTTGGAGGTTTTTGTGGAGACCAGGATTTTCAGGGATGGAACTTCTGAAGTTCAGCATCCTAAAAAATGCAAAGAAAAGGTTTCCCCAGCTCACTGCTTTACTTGAAATGCTAATTCCTATTAGAAACCCCACTTCCTATTAGAAATCCCATCCAATTACAGTCTGTTGCCCCAAAGTCATATGGGGAGTTCACAGGGTTTAATTGGGTTGTCCACACAGGAAGAATGTGGCATATCAGAAATTGCTAATTAGAGAAGTTGGGGTTTTCAAAAATGCCAAGGAGATTCAGAAGTGTAAGTGTCAGTCCACAGTTTTCTAAGTATTTCAGTTAATTTAAACTCACTGGTGTTATAATTACTGTATTCACTGTGATGCAGTTGCAGGCACTAATGGTTAAGAAAAAAAGTGTTGTGTTCAGACACTGAATTTTGTTTCCCCTGATGTCAGTGGGAATGGGAATGGATTTAAATTTTGTCATTTCCATTAAGCAAAATCAAAAATCCAATAGGCAATTTCCTGCCATAAAAAGATCTGAGAGAACAGATGGAGGAAAAATAATCTAATTGAGATGCATTTTCTTTTTTACTAGCTTGCTCTATTTCATTTTTAAGAGCATACCTAAAATGTCTTCTTCCACAAAGAGAGCTTGTTCATTAAGTCTTAGAATAAATTACAAGCAAAAAGCTTTTTTACAAATCCAGAATGCTCATGGTGATAGCAGACATTTTTAATAACTGACTAATACCACGAAAACTCAAACAAAAAGGATGAAGCTCTCTGTTGAAGACAGCCCAGTGAAGCTTTCACCAGCAGCAGTCTCTTCTGACTCATTCTTTCTCTTGCAATAGAAAACGCAGTTGCTGCAGAGGAATGAAGGATCTCATTCATTTCTAGGGGACAGGGAAAAGGAGAGAGCAGAGGCCAAGTTTTCCTCCCATGGCTCAGTTACAGAAGGGGTTGCTCCTCTTCTCTCTTGTTCTGTCCTTCAAAATCTCTGATAATTGTAGTGAGATGTGTTAAAATCTCCAGAGTCATTGATTTTGTTGATGATGGACTGACTTAGTGTTACAGATACATTTTCAGAAGGTATTGAGTTAAAACAACTAAGTTTAACACTTAAAATTAAACGGAGCTTTGGAGAGAAGGAGAAGCAATTTATCCATTAGGCTACTTAGGTTCCCCAGAAGTCTTTGTAACCCCTCAAAATCTTTCACAAACATTTCAGAGCATTCAGGAGGATTCATTTTATTTTCTCTTAGTATGCTTATTTGGGTTTATTTTCTTTTCCATGTAAGATGAATCCCACAGAGACAGCACAAAGGGATTATAAAGTGGCCCCCTTCAGAAGTGGTAGCTGGAAGCTAAATAGAAATGGAGGGATGGAAGATGTTCTTTCAGAATGAGGACATGATGCAGGAAGTTGGTCTCTTCCTCCTGCTTTAGAGGGGTATTAGTCCATCCATTTCACACATCTGATTTATTTTTTTTATGTTGGAAGCATCTGTTTTTCATCCAAACAGCCAAGGAAGAGAAGGAGAGATTCTCAGAAAATGCTTTATATGACTCAAATTAGGCAATAATTAAACTATTTAATCAGATGTTCCAAACTGTTTGTGGAAGACAGGGATCCTACCTTTGTCACGTGGGCCCTTTAGTTTAAGAAGCTCTAGACTGACTTAAAGTTGGTCAATATCCCTCAGGTATGCAGAAGAGGAACATGTGGATGTGGATAAGGAAAAATCAGCTCTGGAAACACTGCTGGCAGGGAGTCTGAACCCACCTGAGCTGGGCTGAAAACTCATTGTATCTTCTGACACACTCAGAGAACATTTTGCACGTTGGAGGAAGAATCTGTAGTCAGAGATGCTGCATTTTCCTTCCTTCTGGCTGCCCAGAAGTTTTAAGTTGAGGATCTTATGTGTCTGATTTCCTACTCCATGCTGAAAAACTGCATGGCTCTAAGAACTTCAGGCTTTGTTCATGAGTGTGAATCACATCCACAGAAACATAAAGGGTAGGGCAGCACATGTAAATGCAATTTGGAAATAAAGACACAAGGACTAGCTAAAGAGAGGTGAAACAGCCTCAGCCACCTGACAGTCCATTCATAACCTCTATCTGGCAAATTAGAAGAGTATTTTGGGACAGTCCTCAGCCAGCAGAATCCTCCTGGAGGGAATAATTTCTCCAGTATAATTTAGATAAAACTCTGGGGCCCTTACCTACCCTAGAACTAGGAGCTAAAATAATAACTCACCTTCCACCCGCCCACTGTACCTATTCAAAATGATGAGCCAAAAACTGTGAACTAGGTTACACAGCAACAGAATAAGGCACAGACATCCCAGATGTTACTGAAGTAGGTGCAATGACAAAAAAATATATGAGATAATTTAAGTAGAGAACAGATACTGAATAGCGCTAGATGAGAAGACTCTTGATAACCTGATGATATTAATTTATGGATTATCTAATGATATGAACAGATATCAATCCATAACTATGTAGACATTGGTAAACTGCTCCTGTAGAACAAATTGTCCTTGGTTTGTGTGTGGGTGTGCAGTAAAGGAGGGATATTCAGAGGAGCCTGAGAATGTCCCAAAAGATCCCCCAAAGCCTGTATTTCCCTAAAGTTCTATAAGATCTTTCACAAAACATTGATTATATGTTCTTCTACACAAGCATAGATTCAAAGACAGTGGCTAAGTCTTCACTTTTCTTAACCTGCACCTCAAAAGACATAACTGTATCATGGAAAAGCACCAGATTTGGCGCTTTGCAGAGTGAAGAAATCACACAGTGAACAGTGAAAAAAACCCATTTTGTTGCCACCAGACAGAGGGTGAGCACAGCAAACTCTCCAGTCGAATAGCAGATACCACGCAATCACCTTTTAATATATAACGAAGCACCAACAGATTGTTGGAGCTTAGTAAACATAATTTCTATTTTTTTGCTTGTTTCATGCTTGGCTTGGCCACAAAGGGCTTTTCACGAGAACCTCTAGATAGCACCTGGCTGTCTAGAGGCGTAACATTATTTTCAAATGTTGACCACTTTCCTGACACCATGAGAGGGCACCACGGCGTGACACAGCACCCAGCATTGCCATGGAGTGATTTCCCTGAAAATTCCCGGGATCCGGGCGGGCTGTGCCGAGCCCGCCGGGCCAGCAGGTGTGGCTGTGGAGCCTCCGAGAGGCGAGGAGCGCTGCCATCTCCCCGCGGAGCCGGGACACCGACAGCATCCTGCCCCCGGGGACCCCAGGGCAGCTGCGAACACCAGCGCGTTTGTCTTCTACACACACAAAGCGTCGGGATTTTTGCTGCAAAGGAAACGTTTTGGTGGTGTCCTTTGCTACCCAGCTCCGTTTCTAATGCACTCAATTGCGGTTATCCTTGCAGCTGCTCACGAGGGATTTGGGGCTCTGAGTTAACAGCGGATTTACTTTAGATGCTGGAATATGGTTTAAGAGAAAATGTTATTTAATGTAACTTTAAAAAAAACCATCATTTGCTATCAGATTCTTACCAGACCTGAAAGCCAACTTCTCACAAGAAACAAAATCAAATTGTCCTTCAAAGCACAGAATAACAGCAGAGATGTAGAGCTACTGAAAGATGAGAAATGCTGATTTTAATGCCTGTCAGAATGGTGCAGGATTTGGGAAACTGAGAACTGCTCTTCTTAAAATATTTATTGCTGCATAAAATTGTTATTGTAATTACAACCCACTGGTGATTTTAAACAACAGCATGAAAAACATCTTCACTTGTTAAAGGACCTTCCAGGTAGGGATATCCTTTAGGGGGCTGTGCATTTTTATGGAATATTTCTCTTGCAGACGATCCTCTTTAGTTTTATTCCACATAAGTTGAGAAAATGCTGGACTGAGTGTTCCAGCTGACGTTTTGTCATAGTTTCCAAAAATAAAGGAAAGTAAATGAAGGTTGTATGAAAGCAGTTGAGACTGTGGAGTCAGCAGTTGCTGAGCTGACTTAACTTGGAATAACAGCCACTGAAAAAAACCAACAAAACTTGGCTCATAGAAATTTCCTGAACTGGAACAGTCAACAGGATTATTTTTAGTTCAGGTTTTAATGTTTTATTATTTAGAGGGAAAACAGTTGCCAGATGAAAAACATTCTGTATAGTTTGAACAAAGGGTATTTTCTTACATGCTAATCTTTAAACAACAAATTTTTACAGGGTATGGTTTTTCATCTATCTCTCTTTCTGAATGTTCCAGTCCCAGCCTCATTAACCAAAATAAAGCTAATGTGAAAAAGTGAGCCAGGACATTTTAGCCAAAAACTGGTTTTGGTGTAGTTTTATAGCGAGGTGAGGACATGTTTGAGTCAGGGGTCCGGCATTGCCCAGGAAGCCTCTTTGCTCCTAAGCACTGATTATGAGCTGTAGTTTGGTGAGCAGGGGGACAGACATGAGTAATCAAAAATATTTATTTAATATTTTTTGTTGTTAAATAGCTGATATTTTAATATGAACAGTGAAATTACCTATTTAGATGCCGCAGTCTAATTTTGTATCTGTTTATTTTGTATAATTAGGGGGCAGATTTAGCTTTGGCTGTAGCCTTTTATCCCAACAACTAAACACATTTCATTTGCAAGTGTTCTGAAACTGTATTTCAAAATTATTTCTAAACAAATATTTGGAACAGCTTGATCAATGTTTCTCTTGGCAGCAGCTCTGCCCAAAGTCACGTTGTTCCTCTCCAGTCCCACATCTTTCCCTAAGTTGTGCTGGCGTAATTCATGTGGGGTCGCGTGGTGAACCCGGTCAAGGACCTGATCTGGATTAAAATAACCTGACCAAAGATGGGTATTTTCAGCTGGGATCCTTCTCCTGCATGAAATCTCATGGAGATGCTGTGGCACCACTGAGACTGTGGCCTGGGGAGGGACACAGTGCAGAGAGGGGCAGCTTCACCCAGGACGTGGAACCACAGCCTTGGCTCTTCAGACTGAAACCCCGAGAAAGACTTTGGCCCATTCAGTGGCTAAAGAAAAAAAAATAAAAGAAAACAAAAAGTAATTGCATAGCTGTGATACTGCAGTCTTGTTTTAATTGTGTTTCTCCAAGATCCATGCCTAAAATAACTGAGTGCACCATGAATTAATGACATGCTACAGGGATCAGTACACACAGAAAACACAAGAGGAATGGGCACAATAGTGTAAGAGTAGGGAAAGCATGCAAGCATGCATTTCTGGGAGGAAGATCTACTTGGAAAATATAAATTGCAAACAAACAAAAAAGCTAACAGAAAATCAGTAGTATTTTGTAGTTATCTTCGTGTCTTCTGTTACCAGCCCTGAGTTATGGTGGACCTGGCGCAAGAGGAGCAGTTACACATTAACAGCCGAGTCACCACAGCATGATCCAAGACTGTAAAAGTTACCTGCAGAGGCAGTAAAAGAAACTGGAACCAGGAAAATACTTAGTGGAGATGAGTTAAACTGCTGCTCTACATGTTTAACTGAAACTGGAAGGAGTTTGGTTGTACTGAAAATGTGTTACTGAGACTGTGTGTGTCGTAGGGGCTGTCTTGGTCATCCTGTATTTTTGAGGGAAAGCAGTTTCTGTTTGACCATGACGTTATCTGGTATCACGAGGTGTCTGTAAAGTATTTAAAGAATCTTGCTGAGCAGCAAAGCTCATGCAATAAGGAAACTGGAAGAGTTATGAGTTTTGAAGTCTAGAAGTCTTTGTTTGTAACAGGAATTAGGATGTAAATTCCAGTTCCTCTTGCAACCAATTTTCCTATTTATTGTCACATATTTGAAATTTTTCATTAGCTTTCCCCTGTTGCATTTTCCAGTTGGTCACTGATATTGCTAGGAAAAAAAGTACAAGCAACCTAAGCTGGATAAAAAAAGCTATGAAAAGTCTGGAATGTTAAAAAAAATTAACAGGGTTAAAAAATAAAGAGCCCTGTTGTTATGTTTAAGTTTAAAACAAATATTTATTTTATTTTGTGACTTTAAAACACTTAAATTATAAGTGTTTTAATAACTACTTAAATTCAGCCATTACGATATAAAATTTTGAAATATTAACAGTTATAATATTTTGCAGGTTTCATGGCAACTAAAAGACCATCAAAATTAGGCCAATTTTGGTGCATCTTAATTTCTTCCTCTTTCTTCTTGCATTGTTGATTAAACTTCAGCACTAGGATCGTGCTGCCCTTTCCTCTTTGCTCCCTGGCTTGTGATTTGCTTCCAGCTGTTACTATTTGTGAAGTGTATATCCTGCACGTGGCTTGAATTTACCAACAGCAGGCTGGTACAGCCCCATGGCCTGTGCTCAGATACTGGGAGAATTAGAGGAGATTACATCCAGATTTAGATACCAGGCTATTTTTAAATGCTCTTCCTCTCCTAATGCATTTTCCTGTATAATCCTATCTAAAAATTTATTTTGAGGGCCTGGGGTAAGTAGGGAACTGGGGGCTTAATGTCACCAAATCCAGAAAAATATTCCATGGGTTGGGGATTAGAGCTCAGAAAACAGATTTAATTCACTGGATCTCAGCTCAGAAGAAGGAAGAACATACATTAAAGATCCCAGAAAGAAAACAGTTTCTATGAGACTGAAAAAAAAATGCGAAAGGGAGGCTGAGCTAGCAAATCCTCCAAAAATAAATAATAACCTCTTTTCTATTTTAAATGACCAGCTAGATCTGACCAGCCTAACTGTCTGGATCATGTTCCTTCCTTCTTGTGCTGCTGGCTGAGATGGTTTGGGGTAAATAATCTCATTGCTGAGCACCGATTCCTCACCTGTGAAGTGGTATTGACTTTACAAAACCCACTGAGAACTATTGATGGAAAATGCTGTTCTAGAGTTGGCAATAAAATATGATGCTTTTCATACAAAATACCAGTATCTGGATTATTTTAGAAATGTGCTCATTGTGTTCAGATGTAAGCAATTATCAGGGTTTAGAATGGGGTGAGAGAAGACCAGATAATCAGCTAATCTCTGCTGTTAAACACTTTGGCCCTGGGAAATTATAAATTCTTTCCTGTATGCTATATGCTTCACGCTGCAGAGTTAGCAAACAGGACACCATGGAAAGAGGAAATTCTAACACAAGCAGGAACCTCTTTGCTGGAAGAAAACTGGGGGAGAGGAAGGGTCTTTTGTGAGTAAGATGGAACTAACTAGCCAATACAGAAATGTCTGCTGCACTCTGTGATTCTGTGAAGGCACGTCCAGGTCAGAGTCACCCATGGGCTGTGCAGAGGCTTTAGCACAGTCACCCCCACCATGCAGCTCTGGGACTTCTGCTCTTTGCCACAAGTTTCTATCTATTTGGGTTTAATTATTTTCTGCAGAGGAGTTGGTAATAAAATTATTAAGTATTTTACTGCATATAGGGGTAAGCGTTTAATAAAAACATCACAGTTGCTTGACTGCAGAAGTGTATTTTCCAAGTGAAAACCCTGATTTTCAGTGAATGTGTCAGGTAAAGAGCACCTTGCCTTACCTGCACCAAGCATTATTTTGGAGATTTTCTAACATTTCCTGTTCTAGTTGGTTTGGAGTGTTACAGACAGATCCAACAGGGAAAAAGCTGTACCAACTGTTGGGAAGAAAATAGTTATTTTCCTTGTGTAAGTTTTTTGGACTCATTGGTTAATTCTGTCCTTTGTTCTGTTGCATGGGGAGCTTACGCAGGCTGTGATGTGACAAAATTACATCAGATATACAAACATCCTCTCAAAATTCAGAACTCGTGTCTCCCCTGGAGTCCCTTGAATACAGCTGCTAATTATCTCATGGAATGTGTTCTGCTGCAGTTTGAATCCAAAGTGAGGCCAAAGGAGAGACTGCTCACTAAAACCATGGGTTGGCTTAAATGGTGTGAATATTTCTGCAAACCAGGAGTCCTTTTCAAGGGGAGGAAGGATGAGGTTATGGTTAAAGTAGGGAAGTGACAAAGAGCCAGAGCAAGAGCCATTCCTCAGCTGAGAGCTACAGAAGTATAGGGAAGACAAAGGAAAGCAGGGAAAAGGGAGAGACACATCTCATCCAGTGGCAGGTGAAGATTTGAGCACCACATATCAGGTTCCCTGGCAAAGCCTGCTGCCATTTAAAGCAATGCTCTGCTTTGTTCTGAGGGAGGTGTGTTCTGTTCTGAAACCATTAACCATCCTGTTTTTCATTTCCTTACACCAGGCAGAGAAGCTTCAGTACATTCAGTAGTTGAATACCGAAAATTTGAAAACCTGAGATCTTGGTGACAGATAAAATGTACAGTTAATAAACATATTATTCTTTCAAGGCCTAGGGGCAAATGCAGCCTTACTGAAGACGGAAACAATTTGGTTGATATCACTGGAGCTGAACACACTTATGCCAGAATGAAACATAAATGCTCATATAATCCCTTGTGACCTCTCAATTATTCCCACGCAGCCTAACAGTGATTTCACAGATCACACTACTGGGAAATGTAATTTAAACTTTCTGTGCTATGTGTGCTCATCCCTTTAACTTCCTTACTCAGTAGTCACCCAGGCAAGTTAATCTGTAAGATATTTTAGCTGGAGTTAAGGGTTGCAGCAGAGACACTTGAGCCCATTGTGAGCCTTTGTGTTCTTTCCACTACTATTTTCCCTGATGATTTCATCGCTATCTTAGTGACTGATTATCAGAGGAGTAGCCTTTGTAAGCAGGAGACAATGTATTGATTGCTAGCCATGGTGAGCTGTGTGGGAGATGGGTATTATGTATCTACAGCTGGAGCTTGCTGAGTAAAGAATCGCTAGCACAAGATATTTGCTGTAGCTTTCCAGAGATAAAAAGCATTTCAGGAATAAAATAGAAATTTCCCAAAGTGTAACTAATGCAAGTTTCACTCAAACGTTTAGTTAAGTATAAATATTTTATGAGATTTAGGAAAATCTAGCAGTGTCCACTGCTGCATATAAAACTCATTCATCTACTTTTGGATTTTCTTTTTCTGTCTTAACTGTAGATATTAAAACCCCCTCCTATTTCCACAGAAATAAGGAAGTTTGTTCTCTGAACTTTTGAAATTGTTTGCTATCTCCTGGGTAGCATCTTGATTCCTGGAACTGGCAAGATATTCACTGCTTTTTACCAATATCAATGTTTGGTTTGGATTATCTGCCTGAAATCTACTTCTGAAATCTTGTCAAACCCAGCCCTTCTTAATACTAGACCAGCTGGCTTGTGCTTCTTGGTATATACTCGTTTTTAAAACTCATTTTTAAACTCAGAGAGATTATATTGTCCCTTTTGTTGCCACATAAAATGCACAGGTGAACAGCCAAAAAAAGGTTCAATGTAGGGGTGGCATGTGAAATGTACTGGCACGAAGGAACACCCTTTTCTAGCTGGGTTGGTCATATGATTGGTATTTGGCAGAGAGTCATAGCATGACTCAGTGAAATCTTTTCAACAGTGAAGCTGTTCCTATAGTAAACATTCCCAAGCACTAGACTGTAGAGTTTTATTTCACTCAAGTAAAATCCCATTATATTAAATTATAACATGGAGACATTCTCCACATTAAATTAATGGATGCAGCTCTTCAAGTTCTCTCCATCTGTTCTACCCTTTAATTACAAAACCAAAAAAGCACAATTCACAATCCCATGATAAAAAAAGGAAAGTAGAAGGGATTTGGATGCACAGGGACTACCAGCATCTGCTACATACATGGTCTCACTTCAGAATAAGTTGTACTTTGCTGGTAGCACCCCTACTTTAAAAATGTGTATGAGTAGTTTCAGGTGGATATATTCAGTCACTCCCTCACCCAGAAACCTTATTGTGCAGTGCTGTGGTTCTGACATCTCACACAGAGCTACTTTTCAGATTAAGTGAAATTACCTTAGTGTCTGCAAGACACTGAACACTGCAGAATCTCCTGGGATAAGTGAAAAGCCATGTTACACATACCCACTGTCAGTATTTTTTTTAGAGAAGCTACCCTCTCTACAAGGAATGTTTATATGTGTATATATATTTCTTCTGGATTATATGTATAAAGCATTAACATTAAAACAGATGAACAAAATGCAAGTATTTGCATTCAGTAACACTGCCCAGAAGCTTTTTCACAGATATAATAATGAATTTGTGTTCCTAATATGACTTTTCTCTTTAAGCTATCTTATACTTTGAAGAGAGAGTATTTCAGTTTAGAAAATCTACTCATATAACTAGCAAAATTAATAGTAGGTGTAACACTTCACAGAAGAGAAAGTGGGAGTTGAAATGGCCTTGAAGATCTTTAAACAGATACAAGAGACATCCTCCTATCTGTTCACCAGCCCATGGTGCCTCCTGCTATACTGGTTTCATAGTACAGAGTGAGAACAAGAGTTATTTTCTTTAACACAGAAGTGCAATAAATAGTCCCATAAAACCAGAAGAACTTGTTTTGGAAGAAGTCAGCCCTATCTCAAGGCTACTGTAATGTACACACCTTTATTGTGGAAATTCTTTCACTTGGTATATTAATTACACATGAGTTTCTTGGTAGATTTTGGTACATTTCCTGACTGTCTTCAGCTGGACTCTGTCAAAAAATAGAGCTGTAGGAGCTATGCCAGTGAAGATTTTCTGTCTACTAGAAGAAAAAATATGAGTGATTTTCTGCTGTAATAGATAAGATTTGTTAAAGGACTGTAAGTATAATCAGGACAGAGAAGGGCATTTATGAAAAGTTACACTGAGGGATTCCATATAGGAACAGCTCCATCACAAGAACAGTCAATTTAACTGCCGTGCTGTTGAGAATGACTTGCACTGTATCTGATGTCTGGAAGGTGATGTTTCTGGAATAAATGGTCTTCTGAGGAGATTCAGATGGATTTTTTAAAAAAATTATTTTTGATAGTAAATTTGAATGAGAATTAAACTTGCTGGGCAGTGCCCCACAGCACGAGCCCAGTGATTCTGTGCTGGGGAGCCTCCCTTGTGAAGCTGGAAAGGCCCTCTCATTCTCCACAGCTGAGATCAATCACTGCTGGGACAGGCCCTGATTGCCTCTCGCTCATTCAGTCCTGATACAGATGCATTCACTGTCGAACTGAAAAATTATAATTGCTCAACTTAATGACAGTTTCCTGAAACCAGCTCTTCTCTCTAATAATACACCTGATAACATTGTTTAATGATGGAGTAATTATTCATCCAGTGAAAACAACAGTCATAACTTCAGTGACCAGTTTGTAATCTGAGGAGGAAAACCACACTGGTTAAGTGTGCAAATTAACATTACACATGTGCTAGATATGGACACCTGGGAGTAAATCTCTGTGTGCCCCAGCAGCAGGGTTAGTACTGGTTCCTGCCTTTGAGCACAGTGAGACTGAGCTCTGCATGCCCTCAGTGCTAGGGAGGGACTCATGGTTACTCAGCTCAAGCTGAGTGTGCTCTTGGGCAGCCCAGTGCAAACCCAGCTTTTAGCCTGAAAACTTTTAGGATTGGCTGTTTTGGGCATCCAGCAGCCAGGTGTGAGTAGCACCTGCATGACCAATGCGCAGTTCAATATGTGGCCATGGGGCTAACAGGGAATGTTCCTTTGCCAGTGAAAGAGCTCAGCAGTGGTAACTGATGCTGCAATACATCACTAAGGATGCCAGGTGCCCCTCAGTAAGTTCCCAGTGCCAGCTGAAATGCAAAGAATCTTGGCACTACCATTTACCAGTGAGATTAATGTGCCACTCTTCATGGCCATTTCTCATTATTTTGCCAAACTTGAGATTTTTATTAGTCAAATGTATAACAGTGTATTTTTTATTTTCTATTACATTTATCTTATGCAGAACTCCAGGGAGAAAAAACAGTTTAAAATTACTTTTTCAGAGCTCATGAGGTATTGCAGATCATTTGGCTGATCCAATTTAGTGAGGCTGAAAACGGGGAAGAAAGGAAGTTATGGACAGGAAAAGGGATAGAGGAGAAGAACCGTAATCAGGAAGAATAAATGTTAGCTTTGATGTGAAAGGGTGTTGATCAAGGAGGGAGGTCACAGCATGCAATGAAATAGAAGATGAAAAAAAAAAAATTTATTGTTCAAATGGAATCAATCAGGTTTTGTTGTTATTGTGAATACGTGGATGGCAGGGGAGCTTGTTACAGCTGAAAGGAGGTATCTAATATTCTCAGGACTGATCACTACCTCTTCCCAACATTTTTCATCCTTCCCAAGTCACATGTGTTTGATGGATGTGATGAAAAAAGGTGAGGAAAGCTGACACAGCTCATGGCTGGAGGGATAAATGGTCTTAGCTACTAAAAATGGAGACAGTGCTTTGCAAATGAACACAGTGTTACTAATGAGAAAGCTCAGGTTTATCAAGTGGAGGAAGCTCAGGCTTATCAAGTGCAGTTCTATCCACTTGGAGTTATTCTCTTTCTAAGTAATTTACCATTGTTATTACATTTTGCATGTTTATATATTTACTATTATTACACTCACAAATATTTGGACTCTCATTGAGTTGGAATTACCAGCAGTTTCTGCTTAGCAATTTACCTAAGCATGCTTGTGACTGACAACACAGGACTTTGTCATTCCAAAGCACAGGCAGTCTACACATTTTGATATTAATTAATATCTTTGTTTTGATTAATATTAAAATGGCCCATCAAAAAAAAGAAGAGACAGTTCTTTCCAGGTTCCGTATAACTCAGCTATAGTATTGCAAATAATTTCAGGTTGCTACAGCATGTTCTTCCACTCCACACTTAAAATAAACTTTTTGGTGAGAACACTGTTATATAAGGCTGCAAATGAGATTTGGAACAATAAGAATTATCCAACTTGTCACCTATTTTTAATACCTAAGATGGAAGGCACTGAAATTCTGAATGAGAATATTCAAAGAGCAAAGTACAGCAGTGAACCCACCTATTACAATTAGATCTGATTCAGTATTAGGTTAAAAATAAGGTCAGGTTCTTATTTGTAACTAGCTATTGCTAATAATCCAATTGTTAACCACAGTGAAGCGAAATCAGGATCTAAGTGTGCCTGTGAGTGAACTTCTCCTTTGTCCTTTAGCACAAACACAAAGAGATTTCAGAAGAAAATTTCCCTCCCCGGGCTCTCTCTTCAGAGGAAGTATTTAAGCAGCAGCCAGCACTGCTTGGAACAGGGCTTGAGAGCTGATGCTGAGCTGGAGGGCAAGGCAGCAGTTTAGCCAAGGCATCCTTAGCAGGTTTTGTGGACCTGTTTTATCACACAAGAGACCTGCAACATCTCCAAACCAACATGGATATCATATCAACATGAACTAGCAGTCATGGGTACTCCCCAGCTGAGTTTATGCTCCTTCACTGCAAGGCAGTGGCAGTACTGTGAAAGAAACACACATTCACTGGGCAGGAAAGTGAGGGAGCAATAACTCAAGTTTTCTTGCTGCAATTATTTTTGCAGCCTTTCTGTAGTTTAACTGCTTGGCCCAGCTCAAGGTCATTATGACAGTAATTGTAATGCAATATTAACTGATGGGTAAACATCAGGAAAAAAAAATAGGCAACAGCTATAATATGCAAAGAATCTCCTTCATTCACCCTAATAAACAGGTATAGAATGGCTCCAACAGTCAGATGCTGCCAGCTGAAGTGCAACAATCTCCAGGACCAGACAAGAGGCACAGAAAAAAGGTAAGAATGGTTGAAGTGCACAGTGAACTACTTTGCAAGGGCACAGTTAAAGAGCCGAAATGTTATGATAATCCTAAAAAACGTCACTGGAATTTATAGACATTTAATAGGATAGCAGTCTCATTCTAAGTTAAACTATCCTCATTATGGTCCTGAAGCCTCACCAGCTACATTAGCCAGCTGCCTTCTTTTGGATTAATTACTACATTTTGGCATAATTCTGTGGACCAAGATGAGAGAAAATACATCCTGCGAGGTTTTAACCATAATTTGGATGTTGCATCGTGTTTGAGATTTCACAGAAATTAGTTGTTCTGCCCCTTTTTAATATGTTACGGCTTAAAAAACATTTTTCATATTCCTAAAGCCAGCCGTCTGAAAGCCAGAAGCAGTGTTTTCTCCATTGGGTATTGGCATAAAAAGCAAAGATACATATGTATCCCATATCTAACACAGGAAACATTATGTAGGAATTGTCCATACAAGGCATGTGGGATGTGCCAGGTTTGTGCCACTTACAAAAACGCACTTGGGATCATATTATCTCCATGACAACTGCTTGCACGTATTAATAATTTGTTGTGCACTTAAACATAGCTTATGGAAAGGACTGAATAATAGGAGTTTTTCCAAAGAAAGCACTTGTAACACAAGCTGTGCTGATCAGAGCGTTACACCAGCAATCAGCAAGCCTAAAGCCTCGCAGCATGAGCTTAGCAGGACATTTCACAGATGCTTATGTTGTCTGTTTAAAAGGAAGGAATTTAAGGATGGGCCCAAGTATCTATTGAACTGGGGTCTCTACTCTCGACTCTCAGTGCTTCTGTCATGTTTGGACAGTGAGTTAATTTCAGAATCTGTTTCCTCATCGGGCTGAAATCATGTATTTGTCCATCTGGCGATAAAGTGATAGTATTTGTCCTGGCAGAGGTGGTGTTTGTCAAGTATTCTAGAGATTAAAACTGGTAGATGATAGGTAGGAGGAACGTGGCCCTGTGCTGAGGTGCACAAGGATGTATCCACTGCCCCGGTGCTCCTACCCAGCCAGGCTGGACACAGAGTTCCCACTCTCACGGGGAGAGAGTAGGACATAAAATATTTGCAAAATATTAAGCCCCTAACATTGAAGAATCAGCACTCTATTCCTAGCTTTTAAATGATTCTTGACTGTGAAATATCTGTAACCATAGTGATTTGAAAATGTGATTTTCATGGTTACTCTGTAATTTCTTCTTTCAGTAAGACACTGCACTTCCTGCTTTATCTACAACACGAGGGTGAATGATGAACTAGCACATTTCAGTAATCTGTTTTGTGGTATACAAGGTGATTAATAATGAGATTCTATCTTTTACAGAAGCCATTCCATTGAAGTGAGTGGGCCACTGTTGACAGTGGTATTACTGACGTCACTGATTTTGTCACGTACTATGTGGACTCTGAAATTAGTCAAATATACAGAAATAGTATTTGTTTGTGATGATGTAACAAATATCTTACGTAAAAGTGCTCTGTTTTTCTTTCGGTCTTTTGCAATGGTTCTACTTAAGATGACAGGCTTATCTGATTTAATGGTACTATTAAGACACAACACAGGTATTTTATCCAGTAGTGGCCAGTATCTGAATATACAAGAGACTACATGATGTGTACTTCTGAATTTATTTGATCAGAAGTCCCTTTCCTCATAGAGGCAGTTGACTTCCACACTAATGTACACTTCTGTCTATATTCTTTGCTTGCAGAAATACATGTATTAATCAAAGTTGGCAGGCCTAAATCTAAAGGTGGCAGCTCATTGTAACACTATTGTATAGCCTTTAAATTGTATAGTATAGTTTTTATATTGTATTGCATAGCCCTTTAATTCTGCATTTAGTATTAAAAAACCATAGCAACCGACATTTTGGACATGCATTGATGGATAATTTAGAATCACTAAAATATTCAGAGAGAGTCAAGTGTGAAGAAACTAATTTATGTGTTCCTTACTCTACAATGCTAAGTTGACAATACGTTGTGTAGTTGGACGGTGTGATATAAATCTACATAAATCTGCATTTGAACACTGATGTCTCATAGTACAATGGAAATGTTGGTGTTACTGATAAGATAATTGCAGTTGCTAACAACTTCATCCATGAGTTTGAGATTAATTTCAGACTAGAGCAGAATTAGTTGGCACTACAGGCTAACAGCTGGATGTGTGTAAACATAAGTGCAGTCAGCCTGACCAGTTCACCTCTCTCCAGAATGCCACACATGTGACACAGGTCCCTGACTCAGGTGTCAGCACAGCAGTGTGGCCTCCATATCCCTGACTCACAGGGACAGCCACACCCAGACAGCTCCTTAGGAACAAACCACACACATGCCTGGCATATATTCACATTCTAAATACGATTTATTACTGCCATCTCACAGGTTACAGTTTAATCTTACTGTGAATCTGAAACCCTGACAAACACCCAATTTATGCAACACAGCACATATCCTTTCATTATTACATTCTCCTTTGAAGGCTCAGATAAATATCTAAGAAGAGAAAAGCAACTGTGATTGTCTAAACTGTTGATTGTCATTCTCAAGTCAGAGGGTGGAAGATTTCTGATCCACATACAGACCATTCAAAAGAGTATGAGGATAAAATACAGAGCTAATGCCTGGAATGGAGATGGAAACCAAAGCTTTCCCCTTCTCTGTGAGCGTACAGATAAATGAATCCTGAATTTCCTTTGCAGAGTCCTGAATTCTCCCGTAGTGAGTGGCACAGCTTCAGCTTTCAGAGGCAAGCAGGGAGTGCTGAATCACCGACCCCTTCCCAAGTGCAGTTTGTCTAAAAACGAGCTATGACTGAGCCTTTTCAAACAAGTGCTCCTTTCTTTACCGCTGCGCTCCTGGGATCCAGCGGTGGGGTTGGAACCATCACAAGTGCTCTGAACACAGCAGTGGTTGTTAATCTGTGAGGTGTCCAGCCTGATCCACACTAGCAGGAAGAAACTGATCACTTGGCTTGCTTGCCCACAAAACTGCAAATGAAATCCTGCCATGTTTTATCTGGTAGGTGTGAGGAAAGCACAGCTCGTGTAGATGGTTTGCAGTGTGATCTTCAAACATGTAACTATGTCAGAAAGTCAACAGTTATTACAGAAAATGAACTTTAGTTTGGCAAATTACAAAATATTTGATGTTATTGTTTCATATTCTTGGCATATATTTACTTAAGACTATTTTGGGAAGATGTGCTACAGAGTGAATTCTTGAAACCTATCACTTCTCAATGAATGGTTCTTTTCCTTCTACAACTTTAAGCACAAAACTGAGGTCATCTGAAGGTGGGAACCTGTGTAAGAACAGCAAAATTATTTTGGAAGATAAACAAAACCTAAGTCAGGCAATTCAAACCAACTTGTTTAGCAGGAGAGTATGACACCAAGAAACTGAGACTGGCCCATGAAAGCAAACATTCCTTACCTCTTGCTCACTATGGAATTCTTAATTTCCTTCAATAGTAGGCAAAGAATTTAACAAGTCAGACTCCGTATTAGGCAAGTGATGACCAAGACAATTAACACAAGTTAACTAGAAAAAGTCATTGTGCCCTCTTGAAATTAACAAATCAATATTTTATCATCATTTTGATCCATTTAAGGGGAAAAAAATTAAACTGATCATTTAATACCTTTTGTAAGTTATTTAGGGGAAATCTTCCTGTATAATTTAAGATGCAGATTGCAATAAAATATATAATTCATTAGAAATTGGTTCTGCATATTTCCTACATTCTTTTTTATTGCAACTTATCTGTGTCTTACTGACATATTTTCCCTTAGGTAGCAAGTGTCTGAGTACAATAAGGTAGCTGAGGAGACCACTAGTTTCCTGAAAAAATACCACCTTCCTGAAAATTTCCTGAAAGGTCCACCACTAATTTCCTTTACTGAACACTTACACTGCACTTCATGCATTACTTCTGTCTAAAAAGGTCATAATAAACTCTGGACTTCCACGAACTCGCTCAGTATAAATTGTTTTAAAGAAATCCAGCACAGCCTTTTTAACCTAAGCACTACCTGGTGGTACAATCAAGATAGTAAGTAATAAGTTTAATGCTCGTGATTTAGAACTGAAAAGCTTTATTTCAAAGTACCCAACACCAGCAAGCGCCCCGCACGTCCCTCTTCTCTGACGGACACGGTAGCCGGGCTCGGGACCTCAGCATCAAGGACTGTTCGGGACGGAACGGAGCCCGGGAGATGCCCCAGTCCGACCCATCGGCCAGGGCCGGGTCACCGGGAGCAGGTGACACAGGAACGTGTCCGGGGGGATTTGAAAGCCGCCAGAGGAAGCCTCCACGCCCTCCCTGGGCAGCCCGTTCCAGTGTTGTGCTACCCACAACGTAAAGTTCTTTCTCGTGTGGAGGTGGAATTTTCTGTGTTTTAGTTTGCGGCGAGTGCTCCGCGTCCTGTCACAAAGACCCTGGCACCAGCCTCTTGGCACCGCCTCGGGGATACCTATATGCATTAATTGCAGGGAGAACCACAAACACTGCGGAGCAGCACAAAGCCCTCGGAAATATCATCTCCCGACCCCGCAGTGGCACTTATCAGGCGAGAACTCTGCCCAGCCAGTGCCCCGCGAGGAGCCGGCGCTCAGCACCCAGGCACAGGAGGGGCAGGCACCGCCATGCCGGCGACCCCTCATGGCAGTGCCCTGGCTCCCGCCTCACGGCTGCAACCGCGGGACTGCGCCGCGCCCCTCAAACGGACCCCTCCACGGGGAGAGCGCCAGCTCCCAGGGGACCAGGAGCACACCCGGGAACGAGGACCGGGATGAAACATATCCACCCACGACTCCCGGGGCGGCCGGGCGGGCGCGCTCACTGCCCTCAGCCGCCCCCTCCCCTCAGAGCGCACTCGCGGCCCCGCCCGGGCGCCGCGCACGCGCCGTCGGCTCCCGCGGCGTCCCCCTCCCCGCGGTGGGGCCGGGGCGGTGACGTCAGCAGCGGCGGCCATTACACGGTGCGGAGCGAGGAGCGGCAGCGCTGCCGCAGCCGGAGTGCCCCGGGCCGCCCTCTCCCCGCCGCCGCTGTGGGGAGCGCGGATCGCAGGGGCCCGCGGGGCGGTGCGGCAGCAGCAGCAGCCGGTGAGGAGGAGGAGGAGGAGGGGGAGAGCGGGATGGAGGAGAAGGTCTTCACCAAGGAGCTCGACCAGTGGGTGGAGCAGCTCAACGAGTGCAAGCAGCTGTCCGAGGGGCAGGTGAAGAGCCTCTGCGAGAAGGTGAGAAGCGAGGGGCTGCAGGGAGGCGGCGGGGCCGGGCAGGGAGCTGCTGGCGGGGGCGGTGCCGCTGAGCCGCGCGGGCGCGGGGCCTCGGGCGGGCTGGGGGCTTGGCGCGGCCCGGCGGGGGGAGCGGGCCGGGAGCCGGGGCCGGGCGAGCCGCGGCCCCTCGGCCGTGCTGGAGCCTCGGCTCCGCCTCCCGCCCGCTCAGCGCCTCCTAAAATGGCGCCGCGGCCGCGATGGATCCTCGGGAGAGACCCCCGAGAGACCCCCCCCGGTTAAAATGTTAAATCAAATCCCCAAAGCGTGAGTTATTATAATGAAAAGAAAAGCTTATGGTAGGCGCTTGGAAATTACACGCGGCAAAGAGCTGCTGCTTTGATTTATTTATTGTATTTTTCGTGATATGAATAAGCGCAGACGCGTTTATAACTAATTGGAGGGTAAATTAGCTTTGGGGTTTTGGTTTCTCTCAATAAGGTTCTGGGTTTCACGAAATTCACAGAATAAACCTTCGAGATCCTGTATAGCTCCATATTTTTATGGTGATGGTTTGAGACGTGGATGTTACAGGGCAATGTGTTGATTGAGACATTCATAGCTTAGGAAGGTTGTAAAGCCAACCTAGGACAGGTTGTGTTTTGGAAATGCAGGAAAATTTTGTTCTAATAGCATCCAGAGGCGTTTTCCAGTTGAATTCTAATTCTGGATGTAACTTCGTAGGTGAGGGTTGATGGTGGTGGTTTGTTGGTTGGGTTTTTTGTTTTTTTTTTTTTTAATTACTGATGGTTTTATGTATTTCTAGATCTGAAGATGGAATATTTGTGAATTTTTTGGGAACTGGATATTAAGGAATGCCTGAAGTTATGGGTGTACTGGCTTCTAAAGATGCCTATTGCCACAGAAAATACCCAGAATATTTTAAAATTGGAATCATGCTTTCAAATACTACATCAGGTTGTTTTGGAAGCAATTTTTTTTGAGAGGACTGTCTGTGAACTTAATGAAGAACTTGCAGTGATTTTGGCCAGACTGGCTCTTGCTCCATTACAGATTTTAGTTCACTTGTGTTCCAGCAACTCCACAGTGTTTCCGTTTGATCCAGGCTGTGTGTTTTAAAGGCTGTTGCAAGCAAGTGGCAATGTCACCGCCTGGCTATTTCCATGTGCCTCTCCAATGACGGCGGTCCAGCTTCTTCCTTGTCTTGCTTTATGTGAGAGGCAAGCATTTCACTTGCCATCTTTTATGAACTGATGGGTACTGAGTCCTGAATCCCACAGGAGTCTGTGCATATGGCCCCATTTTGTGGGGCTTTATGGTAACTTGCAGGACCATGAGGGATGTATAATGTATAAAAAGCTCTCAATGTGCTGGTGGTTTTGGTTCAGTGAGAAGCAGGCATGCCACTAGAAATTCCTTACAGAAGATACAGTCCCAGTCGTCAGTGTTGCACAAGATGACATTTTCATTTTTTCCCAGTGAAGAATAGAAATGAGCTTATTTATGGATAAATGTGTAATTCTCATCACCAAGATAATGGCAAAGGAAAAAAGGAAAGAAAACTGTCTGACTACCATGTGTTGAGATGAGAGGCCATGAGACTGTAGAAATCTGCCAGTCCCAATATTATTTAGCAGCCGCCTTCATGTGGGCTGTGGGCTCTGGGGGAGCTCTGGGAGGGGTGACAGTTCTCTCTGTGTGCCAGGTGTGTGGTCAGCACTGTGCAGAGTTCAGCCACAGGGCTGCTGATGTTAGGGAAAGTTGATTTGTTGCTGATAATTACAGGTGGATTTACTTGGGCTTTCTGCTAAGAGTAGTTAAGTTTCTTCATGGTTGCTGATGGAAGGAATTGGAAGTAGGCCCTTGAACTCTGAGTTTTCCATCTTCTTGTCTCTGCCATGTTCATGGAAGTGGGGTGAGAGCTCCGTTCTGCACCTTTGTGCTGAGGGACAGCACTTGCTTGAATGTGTTTCTGTGTTCCCAGCAGTGACTTTCAGAAACCTCACTGGGTTGTTCTTTGTTTGGACTGTTTAAGTAGTTTTGTGGATGTAATCACATCAAAAGGCTGTTTTTCCATGAATAGCTTGAGGACAGTGTCAAATGCAGCTATTGTTCCAAAGGACGGATAAAGACCCTACTAGGTATAAACTGTTGTTCTTCACCACATTGAATTGCAGCTAGGGCAAATTAAAATAAACAATTAATAAAAAAATCAGGGCTTTTCCTGATAACACCGTTTGATTGGATGAGCTCCCTGACGAGTATTTCTTGATCTGCTGGGGCTTCATGTGTGCAGACTGGTGCCTGTCAAATAAGAATAAGCCTAAGGGCTCTCTTGTATTTCAGTATTGATACCTGAAGAACTTAACAGCTTTTCTCGAACATGATAATTGTGTGGCCATTTGTGCATCCCAGTTACTTTCCTGGTGTGTCTTCCTCTGAGCTTGGTTACCTGGGTGATGGTGGTGGTGGGAACTGGGCAGAAACATCTTCGAAGCCTAGAAGTAATTTGTAACCATGAATAATACATTAGACTTTCACAGATTATTTGAAATACTCAACCTCTGAGTGGCAGTTAAATTATTCTAGGCTTAATACTTGCTGTGTGTTTAATGCTACATCAGTTGAGTGACCGATTTTGCTTTGCTTCAGCATCTGAGAAGTGCAAGTTCTAAAGAAGCGGTCAAAATATACCCAGTGCAGTTACTGTTACATGTCGGCAGTGTTTGTCCTGTTAGAGCTGAATTGTTTATTGGCAGAGGTGAAAGGAAGTCCTTTATTGCCAGGTGAGAGTTTTTCCACTGGCCATTTTGAATGAAAGGATGCCGGTTTAGTTTCTTTCCCATACATTGTGACGGTGGAGGGAAATGGTCTTGTCTCCTCTGTGTATAGATGCCCTTTGTCACAGGAACTGGGGGTGTGGCACATTGCTCGGGAAGGTGGGATGACAGTCTAAAATTGCACAAAGGAATGAGGTGAATTTTTGGATAGAGTTTGCTTTGGTTATTGCAGAAAGTATCTAGTGCAGGTGCAGGCAGAGGTGTCAGAGCCACTCCATCAAAAACACTACTCCATGATTTAGTGAGTTTGAGTGTGGCATTTGCAGTTTTTGGAGAGAGGGAAGACTATTTGGTCATAAATACTGTGTAAAGCGTTTCAGGGTTCTTGAATTGCTAGTGAAATACCTTTGAATAGATAGTGCTGCTAGCCAAAATACTTTAAACTAAGTGAAGGGCTGATACTGGTAAAGGCATTCAAGAAACCTTGATTCAGGATTTGACTCCTGCAGTTTTTGATCTGTAACAATGATGTTGGTCACATTTGCTTTTTGATTTGTCACTATTGCTAATTTTTGTAGTGTAAATGTGTTTCTGGGCCATACTGTTTTCTGGTATGTATCTTGCTCATGGTGTATTTTTCTAATTTTTTTTCTTGTTGTAGAATTTTCATTTTAACATCTGATCTTCCAAGTTAGATGTTCTGTATCCAAAGCTTACCCACTGCAGCTGTGTGAATTACGCAAACTCACTTAGCTTATGTTGAGTGACTTAACTCTGAGAGGACATTTCTGATGAAGCTTTCTTTTGGGTCAAAACTGCCTGTGCAAAGTTCAGTTCCTGTAATACATCAAACTTAACATGTTCTGTGGATCTCACTCCTGTGTTTTAAGCTGAGCTGTCTGTCCAACCTCCTTTTCAGACAGAGGCACGTTCCCCTTCCACTTCCTCCATTCTGTTCTGTTCAGGAGTTCCCTTTCTTAGCTGATTATTTTGGCCAGAAGTGGATGTTTTAAACTATTTCCAGCTGCCTTTGCAAGGGCTTTTCCATTAGCTAGCTTTTGCATTCCCATATCCATCGTGTATAACTAACTATTCTTCAGACTAAGATGATTGTGAAAATTAATGTTCCTGTCTGACCTTGCTGTAAATCAGCCAAGAAACCTGCCCCAGCAGAATTCCCAGGTAGTGAGAGTATGGTGTGCCCTGTGTGGTGGGCTGTGCATTGGGCAGGTTCTGTGTTCCTCTGCCCCTGGCAGAAGAGGAATGTGCAGTGTTGCAGTTCTGCCTTGCCACTGCGCTGGCTTCTGGATTCTGTGGCAAGGGAACGCTGCTGCCGGTGGCGGGAGGGCCCCATGGCAGCTGTTCAAGGGGCTCTGGGGGACCAGAGGGTGGGTTAGGGCTCCTTTGCTGAACATACCTGGGGATCAAGTCATTGATGGGGCCATGTTGTTATACCTTCTGTCTCTGAAGAGTTACAAGTGTAGTGTACAAAGCCTTTTGTAACATTTAAATGACTGTGTTTTAGATTATTCTTGAAGACTTAAAGAAAATCGTTTGTTGCCCAGTGTTCTGATTTGTTGTGGGTGGTTTTTTTTTTTTTTTTGGTGGTTTGTTTTTTGTTATGGTTGAAAATGAAAAATGGAAATTGTCTCTTTCCACAGAAGGCATTTGAAGAGTCAACCTTGCCAGCCTTCTCACCTTGTCTAGATTCACATGCAACATCTTGATGTGCATATAAAAATTTAGTCTTGAATGTGCCAGTGATTGTACCATCAACAGCTTTCTGGGTTTGGGTTTTTTTTTTTTCAATTCTAGTAAATTCTGTAAAAATTGAGTTGTGCTAGCAGTGAGATGTTTGGCTTTGGTCTTTTGCTTTTTAGTTGCAATATTAGTTGTGATCAAGTAGGAGTGGAAGATACTTGTGTTGTTCTGGGCATGGTTTAAGCTAACAGCAGGAAGCACTACTAAGTCAGAGCAAGTTCCTGCTTGAGTTCTGCTAGGCTGAGGCTGAAGACATGGATGAGGCTGCAAGACTCGATGTCCCCTTCCAAATCTACCGGTGCTGAGGCTGTTGCCGCCTCAGATGTGATGACAGTGCTGCTGTGTGATCGCTTCTGAGCCATTTCCAGTTACTCACCTGGGTTTCCTTGCCCAGCACAAAACCCAAACCTGTCTGGCTGTGTCTGGCCTCATACAGCAAATCTTTGTGAGGGGAATCACAGGAGCAAGGATTGAATTTTCGTTCTTGCTTAGGGACCCTTGAACACTACAATGTATTCAGTAATGCTGTTGTTCTTTTCTTTCAGGTAGTATATATTAAGCTGGAAAAAGTTTATTCCTAACTAAAGAATGAATACTAGAGCTGAGTTACTCAGTAGGTCTCCATTATTTCTGCTGAATATTTTGAACATGCCTTCCAGTACAGGTGTTTCTGGTTGGCTCTAAACTGGTTCTTGAGGTTTGATATGCCGTCCTCCAGCTGGTGTTCTGACCTGTAGCATGACTGTGCCAAGCTGTGTTGGAGTTACTGGAACAAAAGGGTTGAGAACTTTCTGAGTTCATTGCATGAAGCTAGACTTGTTGATATCAGGCACAACTAGTTTGGGAATAGGTTTAGTGTATTTCTTTTTTAAAAAACGTGAATGATTCAAAATGAATGCAGCTTGTTCTACGGGGAGGACTGAAAAACATCCCTGTAAGTGGTCAGCTTCCTGCCTTGCTGTCATTGCTGTGTTGCTTGGAGCTCCCACGAGGCAAGGAAGGCATAAGGGTTCCTGAGATATTTGACTTATGTTTTTTTTAAAGAAGTTTTTCCTAGATAATTTTTCTTCGGTTTAAAGATACTAAGGTCTTTTGTATGAATGAAAATAATGAGGTGGAGTTCTTTCAGAAGACCGTCTTCCAGTCCTCACTGCTCTTGTCAACTACTGATGGATTAACAGCCTTTCCCCTTCTTCCAGATTTGTCTCTGAGGGCAAGAACACTTAACAGTTACTCTGAGTGTGTAAGGCTACTGAACTTTTCAAATGGAAATGTTGAGGGGGCTATCAAGGTTTCTGATGGTGTCAGCCTTTTGTAATACAGAGGAAGGGAGAGTTATTTGTCAGAAGTTTGCTGCTTGCATGCTTTCTTGTGGGCCTTCTAGAATTTCCAGGCAATAAAGGAAAGCGGTGGTCTTATTTTAATCTTACTGCAGTTCTGGCGTTGGGGTTGCTCTTTCGGTTGGCTAATATCTTCTATTTAAACTGGTTTCTCTTCTCACCGAACAGAAGAGATTAGAAATGAAGGTGTAGGTGCTAGTCACAAATCCAGAGAGAAAGCAGATGCATCAACTTCTGTCCTGACAAAAGAGTATTTTGCTGCTCAGTATTTCTTTGTGGATGGAAATCTTGGTTTTACTCTGGAATACTAAATAATTAAATGTCAGTGGGGAGCTTTGTGTTTTAATTTTGTTCCTACTTACACATTCACACTGAACTCCTTAGTGTATTGTGAAGTTCAGCATAAATCAGTTTCCCATTTGTGTCATGTAAGATGCATCAACTTCTGTCCTGACGAAAGAGTATTTTATTTTGCTGCTCAGTATTTCTTTGTGGATGGAAATCTTGGTTTTACTCTGGAATACTAAATAATTAAATGTCAGTGGGGAGCTTTGTGTTTTAATTTTGTTCCTACTTACACATTCACACTGAACTCCTTAGTGTATTGTGAAGTTCAGCATAAATCAGTTTCCCATTTGTGTCATGTGTAATCTGACTGCCATGCCTCCTTCATAGAAGGGTGTTATTGGAGGCTTCATTTATCTAGTTTTGTTTAGAATGTCAGTGAATTAAAACACCTTTTGCTTTAAAAAATAAGCCCATCTTTTGTCTGAACCTGCTCTCTTTCCTCTCCCTGTAAGGAGTGGGGAAATCTTTAGATTGAAAAGCATTGACTCTGCAGAAGAATTGCTGACTATGGATGACGTTGCTTGGAACTGGACCCTTTTCCAGGTCATGATGTTTGAACAGCTAAAACCAGTATTCATCCCAATTAGCTGATCATTGTGCCTTTAGTCACATCCTGTGCACCTTGGTGACAGGAAATTATGGGTGTGGTTGAAGTCTTCAATCTCATCAAAATACCTTTATGGTAACTACAAATAACTATTTCTTGGTCACAGTGGATGCTTCTCATTACACACTTTACTAGACAGCACGGTGGGCTGCAGGTGTGAATTCTGGTCTGCCAAGAATGACACGTTACCATCTGCAACCATGACTTTGGGG
Source organism: Onychostruthus taczanowskii (assembly GCF_017590055.1). Classification (NCBI taxonomy): domain Eukaryota; kingdom Metazoa; phylum Chordata; class Aves; order Passeriformes; family Passeridae; genus Onychostruthus; species Onychostruthus taczanowskii. The sequence continues at coordinate 9,721,311 of NW_024498573.1, forward strand.
CTGTGTTGTCTAATCAAAGTTATGGTTGTGTTTTCTTTACGGAGTTTGTAGTGGTAATTTTTTGATAACTGGTTCATAGTGCTGATTCAAGCATTGATTTACAATTCTACACAAATAACAGTGATGCTTACTGTTTGATTTGGGTCTTGTTATTTTCTTTTATGTTTTTCATTAAAAAAAGTTTTTCATGGTAGATAATTGGGCTGACTTGTCAGAGCTCATGCTAGAATGTAGGGACCTAAGAAGGGGTTGGAGTAATTAAGAAATATCTGGTATATTCTGTAAACACAGAGGAGTTTGGGTACAGATTAATTCAGAGGATTTTGTAGAAATGGACCACTGGAAATTATTTCTGTGAGACAAGGCTAATGATGCACATTGCCTGTGAGAGAAACTTGCATATCCTCAGCACAGAGTGAGTTGAGGAAGTAAAATAGATGGATTGTGGCTTTTATGGCACTCAACTCTGAGCCTTAATTTGTGCCATATAGGATAAAAACATTTGGAGGGAGCAGGGGAAATAAGAGCTACATCTGCATACAACCCGTGCATGTCATTAAATAAACTGAGGATCTGAAAATCATATGGTAGTGACTTTAATGGTCATATTTTCAAAATTCTTATCCATGGCAGTTCATGCCCTTGGATCTTGTACGGTCTTAAACAATGAAGCTGATCTTCGTGTTTTAAGATGAGCATCTTGCTGAGATGTGCTTTGTAAACAGCCACCAAAGCAGCCTGGTACTGTTCAGCTGGGCCTTGAGATGATGTGCAGCAAACCAGGAATAGTTTAATTCTTAAGTACTAGGTTGAGTTTTTATGCAGTGCTATTCTTCTTATAATAAAATGAAAATTGGTTGTTTACTTCTGTGTATAAACCAGTATTAGTTTTATTCTTGTTATGTTTTGGGATTGTACAAGTTTTCTCTTTGCAGAGAAATGACTGAGTAAGCCAGTATCAAGTCTGAATGAATTCCAGTCACTATGACTAAGCTGAAATGTATTTGGTACTTACTGCTTATTGTTTGAACTTTGAGATTGTTCTGAGTAAAATATGTGACTTTCCACCTCAGCAGTAGTGTTTATGACAGCATTGCACTTGGTTCTTCTTCTTCTCCTCTTCTTGTGTAACTGTCTCACAGTTGTGTCTTCTTTTCCTTTGACTTCATTGGTAATTGGCTGTAAAATTAGCATTTATCAGCTAGAAGTAACATGTTCTTTGCGGTCTCGTTCTGTATGTGTTTGCATTTTATTTTGAAATCTGAGAGTGTAGTGCTGAAAAAATAATTCATCTGTTTCAGAGACAGGGTTTTACAAGTGTAATGTGGTAGGTTGTTGATAACAAAGTTTTTGTTTAAGTATCCTGCATCACAGGCGTTTGACTTGTGGTGGTATTCTACTATGTAAAAAAGATTAATAAGTGTTGAAGGTGTAGAGAAGTTCAGGGCTGTCTTAATAGTAGGAATTGTTGAGAACTGAAAAAAGACATACAAAAGAATTAATAGGTGCTTGAGAAAATCTGTTCTTGGATTTTATTGTTGTTTGTCCTGATGATAGGCAGTGAAGCCTGGATGTTTCAAAATGTTGATGTCAAAATACTGCATTGTTGCACTATTATCCTTTGTGGCAATAGGTCCTGGGGTGTTTGATGTTCAGAGGGTGATGTGTGTTTGTCTTTCCTAGTTCTCCTCTGTCAGATGGTTGGATCAAGGCGTTTTCTGCCTTCTGTTGAAGAGTGCTCTACTGCTTCTTCTCCCTGAGGAAGTGTAGGAGAGGTGTTGTTGGGAAGTCCATTTGTTGGAGAGGAGGATGGGGAGGAGGAGGCAGTTGTGTGATGTGGCCAGTGAGCAGCACCTTCAAGACTCAATAAAAAGAGGGAGTGGAACCAGGTGGAGTTGCTGTATGTGATGCAGTACAAGGTCAGGGGCACAGATGCTGCAAGAGTAGTATTAGTGATGACTTGCCATTGTGAAATTGTAGTATTAAATGTATTGTTGTCTTACCAACTTGTGTTTGTATTGTGTTATGGTATATTAAAAGTACTTTTTTTTCTTTTACCTTTTTATAGGAATTCATTTATTACGAAAGTTGGGGTATAGTAGACTGCTTGTTGGTGGCTTGCTTTCAGGATGTTTTTTTCTACCTTCAGCTTTGCTGAAGCTCTTTTATAGAGCCGAGTGCTTAAGCACTTGAGTATGTGCCACTTCTAATACCGTGGGACATAAGACTGTAAATGAGCTAAACAGTTCATAGCACACTGTTGCATGAAACTGGTTTTTAAACATGGACATGTTGGATCCCTGTGCCAGCATTCCTCCACTGCAGGATTTAAACAGAGGTTGCTGTTTTGCGAATTGACCTGGAACAGTCTTTTTCCATCAGAGTAGCTGCCTGACTTCTCTGTGTGTTTGGTCATGAGCATATCTGAGTGATTTAATGTTTCAGAAACTGAGGAAGCGACAACTCCGTTGCTGAGAACTCTGCCATTCTCAGCACAAACGCTGCATACCTTTGATGAAAAATGAATGCTGCATTCATTGTGCAGTGCTTCAGGTGTGTTAAGAAAATCCAGTGGTAGAAACATCCTCATTAAAGGTGAGACATATAAAAATCACAATTGCTTTAGATAGAGAACATCACAAATGCTTACAGCACTTCAATATAAAAAATATTGAAGTGCTGTAAGCATGTGTGATGTTGTCTATCTAAAGGAGAATTAAGCTGGCTAATGCTTCTGAATGTAAGAGAGTATTAGAAGAGGCTAAGGCTGTTAGAACACCTTCAAAACATCCGGTGAGTGTCACTGCTTAAAAATTAACTCGAGTCAGGCTATCTTAAAATACATCTGCACTTTAAGCATTGACCACAAGCCAGGAATGACCTATCTTTAGTACTGGGCACAGTGCAAGTGGAAACTGTCATGTGAGACTGACTTTTGATGTAAATATGTCTGCAGAGTGGCATCTAAAGCTTTGTGTTGTGCAGGGTGCTTAGCCGTGCTGTATTTTTGCATTTCTTTGCAGTGAAGCATTGAATTTAATGAATTTCCATCATTAAACCTGGGTGTTGCTTCTGTTTGAAGTGGTGACCATGGTGGTCAGCCAGGATGATGTGTGGGAGAGTGACACCACTTTGGGTGGGAGTGTCAGCCACTTTATTGTAGACAACTTGGGTCATAGAATAGAATATAATTTTTATATATTTTCTTGTAATTTATTTAATGAGGTAAAAAAGGATCCTTTTTGAATGGGAGCATTGACTCTTGAAAACCAGGGAAATCTTAGTAGATGGTAACTAGTAAACTTGTTACTATTTATATTTCTAATAGCTTCTTGATTTAGCAAATCATTGTCATGTGTCTGGTGACTGTTTTCAGAACAAACTGTAACCACTGTCTTGCATTATTTCACAATTACCTTTCTGCTGCTATATTTAGCGTATGCTTCTTCTTACAAATTACCTTTGTCTACAACTTTTCTATACACAATTTTTTGGGAAAAAATGGTGATGACAAACATCTTAGCCAGCTTTGGTTTATGAAGACACAACTTGATGTTATTAGTCTGTGTTTAATCATAAAACTTGTTGAGAGAACTTGCGCAGGAAATGGCGTGCTCTGTAATTGCTGGTACCTGTGGATGTTTGTTCTCATTCTGCTTCATGCAGGACCCCCTGTCTTTGCAGGTGGGTTGTAGATGTTTGTACAGATGAGTGCCAAGGTATTGGTAGTGTTTTAACTGTGTCTGCGTTTAGGCTTTTGGAAGTAAGATGTTGGCAGGATTTTTACATTGCATTTTTCAACACTCTTAAAAACTTTTAAAGTTCCAGTAGTGATGTTCATTGTTCTATGCTTCACAGAACGATTTTTGTAGAAAGTCTGAAGTTTTACTTCCTCAAGGAGGAAAAGCAGCCATGCAACTACTAATTACTAATACAAGGTTTCATAAAGTGAAATGCTGTTTTACTTGCATTTAAGTAAAGATAAACTCCCTCAAGTGCTTCAGGGAAGGAAGAGACAAGAGCTCTTGAAGAGAGCAGGTAGCAGAGTTGGAAGTGGTAGCACATGCTTTGAACAAAACAGCTCTTCATAGACAAACTCACAATTTATGTGCTTTTTTGCTTTACAGGCTAAAGAAATTTTGACAAAAGAATCCAACGTACAAGAAGTGCGATGTCCAGTCACAGTCTGTGGAGATGTCCATGGACAATTTCACGACCTCATGGAACTTTTCAGAATTGGAGGCAAATCACCAGACACAAACTATTTGTTTATGGGGGACTATGTTGACAGAGGATATTATTCAGTTGAAACAGTCACATTGCTTGTAGCTCTTAAGGTAACTTTCTTCTCAGCTTTACAGTCTTGTGTAAAACATGTCATTACTATCCTGACTACACTTAATATCTATTATGTTTTTCACTGCATTGGTATTAGAGCTACTGAAACTGACTTCTTGGCTTTCTTAGTTTTCCAAGTCACTTCTTAAAAAAAATCATAGAAATACTCAGGTGCAACTCTGAGCTTTATCTAAAATGAGTGTTCATTTTTTCTTGCCTGAGTAGCAATCTTTAAGAATTTGCTTGGAGCGATCAGCTTAATGCATAGGTGTAGTGAAGTCCACTAGTAATAATAAATACATCTTGTAATTTATCTCAGAAGTAATTGGCAATTGATTATTGGAATAAATGAGTCCTTTTTTTCCCTTAAAGAGTATTATATAATCTTCAGAATGGTTTGGTTTTAGTTGCTTTATTGATGTGTGGCAGGGATTGAGGAGTGCAAATTCTGTTCTGGGTAAGAGTTGCTCGTTGATAAAAATAAACTCTTCTGTTCAGGTCCGTTACCGTGAACGTATCACAATTCTTCGAGGGAACCATGAAAGCAGGCAAATCACACAAGTTTATGGTTTCTATGATGAATGTTTAAGGAAATATGGAAATGCAAATGTTTGGAAGTACTTTACAGACCTTTTTGATTACCTGCCTCTAACTGCCTTGGTGGATGGCCAGGTATGTTGACATTTGACAAAGTTGAATGTTTTTGATTGTAAAGGGAGTTCTTAACATTGCATTCTGTCAGTTCTCATCTTGAAAGGAATCTCATGCAGATTTTCTCATAATTTGTTCTAAACTGTTCTAACTGCACTGATTAATGCAAGTAAACTTCATGTTTCTTAACTCTTGCAGATTTTTTGTCTACATGGTGGCCTCTCTCCATCTATAGATACACTGGATCACATCAGAGCACTTGATCGCTTGCAGGAAGTTCCCCATGAGGTACTGAAAAATAATTTTCTAAGCCGCTGAAATTGGTGATTGAGCGTGTACTGGGGGTTAAGCTTGCAGGCTGAACATGAAATTCTAATCAACTTAGCAATAAAGGGCCTGTTGTCTTCCTGTTCTTGATTTTTTTAAAGGAAAAATTAGGGGCATGTCCTTGCTTAAAGAAAGAAACATATTAAGTCTCAAAGAGTTGTGCAGGGGTGGTGCAAGTACAAGCATTTTTGAGTTTTGTTTGCTTTTGTTTCTTTGCACTTCACCTCTAAACATCATCTACATCTCTTACAGGGTCCAATGTGTGACTTGCTATGGTCAGATCCAGATGATCGCGGTGGCTGGGGAATTTCTCCTCGAGGTGCAGGTTACACATTTGGACAGGATATTTCAGAAACCTTTAACCATGCTAATGGCCTTACGTTGGTTTCAAGAGCTCATCAGTTGGTAATGGAGGTGAGCAGGACATCCTTTGTGTTCAGGCTTTGGATTCTGTCCTTGGTCCATTTATTCCATGCTCTGTGTGTCAGAGATGTGCACATGCTACTGTGACAGGTGATGATCCAGTTAAGAGTATTCCAGAAACGTGACCTTGGCAGTATTCACATGCTACTGAAGGAATTTGACAGTGGAGTAACCTTTTTTTGGCCTTGTTTTCCTGAAAATTTACAGTTATATCTCAAACCAGGCTTTGGTACTAGATGTGGTATTGCATTTCTGTGTAGATAAAAAGGTTTTTAAATATGTGTGTCTTGGAAAAAAAGTGTAATTTTTATTTTTAGCTTGGATGTGTGTGCTTATGTTCTTGGCCTCTAGTTGTTCTTAGCAGTTAAGATTTTTAAATGTATGTTTGGACTCTGGTTTTGGTGGTCACAGTTGAAGGTTTGGGGTGGATTGTGTACTTCAGAATTGCCATTTTAACTATTTAATGCTAATGCAATGGAGAAATAGTTCTAGGTGGTTTTGTTTGGTTGGTTGGTTTTTTTTAATATCTAGCTCATATTTGCTAGTAGGAAGTAACCTATGAAGGCCAAAATTCCTTTTTACCCTTTTCCTCTCCAGAAGAGAAAAAAGATACAGCCTTAAGCTTATTTAAAGTAACCCTACAAATGCCACTTAGGGCTGTGCACATTAAAAGGTTGGTTTGGAGTCAGGTGGTTACGTGGGGTACATTAACTTGGTTGTCTGAATTATTTTTTCTTTTCTCTCCAGGGGTACAACTGGTGCCATGATCGGAATGTAGTAACAATTTTCAGTGCTCCAAACTATTGTTACCGTTGTGGCAACCAGGCTGCAATTATGGAACTTGATGACACTCTAAAATACTCCTTGTAAGTATATTTAAAAATGAGAATTATGTTGCCTGTGATTTGAAGATCTCATTTAATTATGTTAAAGTATGGGGTTTTTTCCCCCTCTCTAAGCTTTTGGGAGGTGGAGTGAGTGTGGAATTGTTGGGTTAGTCTCATTTAAAGTCCTGGAGTCAAGCCTCTGGAACAGTTGCTGTTGAGATCTTCTCTGTCAGATTAAAGTGAGACTCCTCAATTTTGTTTTGTGTAACTATCTGGATTTTAATGACTTACTGTGTAGGGATGTGATTTGAGGGCAGGAGTAGTCTGTGACATCTAAGGTAATGCCTTCTTGTCGGTCTTGGACAGCAGACTTTTTGAACCTTTGAATTCTTCAGGTCTTGGGTGTCAGGTCTTTAAATGAGATTTCTAATTAACTACTGCAGCAGCAACTTCACTAGTAAATGAAGCAAAAGCACTGTGCATACTGCCCTCTTTGATAATAAGTTGAGACTTTTAACTTTCTGATAGATGAGAATGTTCAACCTCTTAAAGCTAAAATTAATTTCTCTCCAGACCTTCATGGTAAGAGGAGTTTAAAATGTGATGGTTAAAAGTGCATACTAACAGGAGTGGAAGAGCTAGAACACTTAACTTTGTTGATAAAACTTGCAGAGACTCACTTGTGTTAAACAAACCACTGCTCCTGTAACTCATGGTTAGAACGTAGCTGAAGTAAGCTGAGCTCTGGCGTGTGCATTGATGTCTCTGCTCTTCAGTTTGCAGTTTGACCCGGCACCGCGTAGAGGTGAACCGCATGTTACTCGTCGCACCCCAGACTACTTCCTGTAAAGAGATTTTAGACCTGTACAGTATTGCCATGAACCATATGTTGACCTAAAGAAAATGGGAAGAGCAACAGTAACTCCAAAGTGTCAGAAAATATTTAACATTCAAACTTTGTTTTCACATGGACCAAAAGACGTGCCATATTCAATACAAAGCCTCTTGTCATCAACAACTGTGACCACTTTAGAATGAACCAGTTCATTGCATGCTGAAGCAACATTGTTGGTCAAGAAACCAGTTTCTGGCATAGCGCTATTTGTAGTTACTTTTGCTTTCTCTGAGAGACTGCAAATAATAAGATGTAGACATTAACACCTCGTGAATACATTTAACTTTCCATTTAGCTATAGCTTTATTCAGCATGACTGTAGATAAGGGTAGCAGCAAACAATCATTGAAGCTTAAAGAACATTTTTAAAATAAGTACCAAGGCCTCATATTTGTTCTGAAACTGTTTGTTTGTTTTATTTTCAGGGAATACTGTTTAATTTAATTGTATTGATTTTTTTTTTTTTTGTCTGCACTCAGTTCCCTTTTCCACTCTGCCCTACCATATTGTCCCTTGTAATTGTCCAAGGATAGTGAATTACTTTGAACAGAACTGTTTTTTTCTGTAAAACAATGTTACTGCAGGACAGAGCTGCAGTGTTTTTCATAATAAACTTGTGAACTAAGTATGGAAAAATGTCAAAATTCTAATTGCATCTCAGGTCAACTGTGGTTTAATAAACTAACATGTAGCTGGATGGGTTTTATAAACTTGCATAGAAATTTCCACCTTATAAATAACTAAAATTGAGGTGATTTGGAGTGTGCTGGAAAACTCTGACCTTCTGAATCCTGTTCCAGGAAGGTGCCTGGGCCTGTGTCTCACAGCTGAGAACAGCTTGCTGGTTACTCACATGTTGCTGTTTCCCTCTTGGTGCTCTACTGAAATACTCAGAAATGGAAGAATATAAATTCACTTAACTGATTGCGTGTGGCTTTATTTCAAGTGTAAATCTAAGTTTGAGTCATTTACAATGTAGGTGCTAATACTTAAAATAATTTTTCTGAAAAACTAAGAATAAAACCAGTTTTGTAAATATTAAAAGAAACAACTCGAAGTTTAGTGCTACGTGTATTTGCCCAGGCTTCCATTCTGAACAACAGTGGTATGTGGTTTATGTTAACTTCTGTTTAAGTATTTCCTTTCTATGAACTTCTTCAAAATTTGAACCCCAATTTGATGATTTGGTTCAAAGCCAAAATTCAAATGTTATGCCTTCTTAAGGCTTGCGTGTGAAACTTCTTAGGTACATCTAAATGATGTACCTGGCTGTTGACTTAGTAGAAGGTCTCTTAATATTCATATTGTTTGAGACATTAAGTTTCTTGGGCACAGTGTTGATTCTGTGATAACATGGAGGTTTGATTTTTACACTGCTTGTTTCTAAGGAAACACACAGAAATTTTGCAATTGTAAAACTCACCTGGAGGTCTAGTCCTAGACATGCTTTTCTAAAATGCTGGAGGACCACTTAATTCTTTAACTTGCAAAGAAGATACTGCATTTCATCAAGCGTTACTTCATCCCGTTTCAGAAAGGCTCAAGTCATTGATTTTCCTTCAGCAAAATTTGAGCCTTGTCCTGTAGGTTGTGTCCCAAGTGGCTTCTGGAGACCTCAGTGCTGTAGTTTGATCTCTTACAGGAAGAAGTGCATGCTAAAAATAAGTGCATCTGAAGTGGCTTTTTTTAGTATATTGGGAGCTTTTGCTTTGATCACTATTAAAAAATCCTTTGCTGAGAGTAGTTCATGTTCCATTCCTGTCGCTTGTCTTTCTCTGTGTTTGTGTAGATGAGACTTTGTGCTTTCATTGACACCATTCCTTCAAGAGAGGAATGACTTTGCCCTATTTTCTGTTTTCCTTGTTGCTTTAATTGGTGTGACTCATTTGCTCTGGCAGGGAGCAGTCCTTTCCTTGCTTCAGTTTCTGTACATAAATCCAAGTGGTTAGTAAAGTCCATGGACAATGTTGGAGTCACTCCAGTTTTTGTGCTTTCCTCTGTAATTATGCTGTGATGGTCTGTGTGAAGATTCCAGTGTGAAAGCCACATTGTGAAGAAAAAATACATTGCTGTGATGGAGCACTAACCAGCTGAACTCATGTTTGGAAGATGCAAGAGAAGAAACAAAGATAGAGATAATTGGGGCTTGATTTGTTGGTTGCTGATTGGTACCTGCACAAAACTTCCTTTACTTCTGCCTGTGACCACGGTGGCTGCAGAGAAATGAGCAGGTTTTGGAGATCACTGGTAATTCTTCCCACCTCCACACTGCCTGCTGCATTCCATGCAATACAAAATAGAGGCACAGCTGGAACTCCTGTATTGTGGTGGTTCAGTGTTGAAGTGGAAATGTCACACCCAGTTCTTAGTGGGGAGGGGTGACACTGGGGTTTAGGTTATCAGAAGGCAGTTGGGAATGAAATGACACTTTTCCATGAGCTGTTCTTTCTCTGTTTGTCTTTCTCAGAACTTGAATAGAGCCAGGAGAATATTGATGGACAAAGGGAGGAGGGTTTTGAACTTTCCAAATTTGATTTTGCGTAAGTCATTGGCCATATCGTATCAAAGTGAGCACCCTAAACTGCTGCAGGCCTGTTCTAAGGGCCCATGAAATCAAAAACGAGACAAAAATATTATATACATACATAGGTGTGTAGATTGGCCATGTTTTTTTCCCCGTTCACCCTCTTTCTACACATTTCTTCTGCTGATTTCCACCCTGTGTTTTGTTCCTCTACTTATGGTTCCCCCCTTGACAGATCCCTGGAGCTGCTGCCCCAGTCCCTGCTCCATTGCTGCCCAAGCTGCCGCTGCAGGTGGATGTTTGTCCAAGGTAACCAATGTGTGTGACTCACCTAGTGCTCATTTCAGATTGTTCTAGCTGCTGATGCTGCTGTGCACACTCAGTATCCCTGTCCCAAGTGCTTGGGCAGTGTTCCCTCCTTTAGGTCTTGTGATCATACCCTGGCAGGATACTGGATGTGTGGGAGAGTGCAGAGAGTGTTACCTCCTTCCCCACCTGTCTGGATGGTGACAGAACAAATTTTGCCCTGTGAAAAAGGTGGTGAGGGACCTTCCACATCCTGCCAGTGGAAGCTGTGACATTTCACCTGCCTCTGTCTTGGTCCAGTTCCTATCAAAAGCTCCTCTAGTAACAGAAAAAATTGTTGAGAGGTGCCAATACCTACCAATCCATGTTCCATGGGATTTATTTTGATTTTTATAGTAGTAAACTGAAGCACCGAGTCCTTTTTAGAAAGCAATTGTGTTTCAAGGACCTTGGGACAAGTCTTTGACAACTTAAAAATTTATCCTGACTCTTAAATGATTTCCTCCTGTACAAGACAAAACCAAACCACTGTGATAGTGCTGGGTTTATTTTGGGCCTTTTTTCATAGTTCAATAAACACTTAGTAATACTGGAGTGCAGTTCCTGCTCTTGGAGGAGCTGTGACCTTGGGAGGGGGCTGAAGAATAAGTACTCGTATTTATTCAGGAAAAATGGTTGTAAGATGCAAGTATGGTTACAATTTTGAATTTCAAATTAAATCCTGCTCCAAATTCAGTAAGTTGAAGGTGTGCCTCCACTCTGATTACCTTCTTATGCACCTGTTCCACACTTATTTATTGCTTTAATTGCTGCTTGTTTTGTCTGGATGCAGAGCACTCCTGGAAACTCTTAATGTATTCTAAGAGTTGCTGTGTACATTAGAGCAAATTTTGCCTGAGAAATGGCTTTTTACATGTTCCATTTTTTTGGAAGAATACTCATGGTTTGTATGAGCTTGGATTTTTGGAGCAAAATGTCTGCAAGCAGTGATTTTTGAAGCCTTGTGGAAGGCATTGGGTGCCTTCTGTGTGCTACAGCAGTCATGACACAGAGTATTGGTGTTCTGCAATTTCTTCTGGGAGAAGGTTGGAATCAGCTGAAGTGTAAGTAAAAATCATGCTGGAGTGTGTAGAAATCTTTCAGTACCCATGAACACACCAACAAAGCCCTGCAGAGTCAGCAGTTCATGAGTCAGCCTTCTGTGGTTTTACAAAAAGTTATTTTGGTGCTGTAATTCATTTGGCTTTACTCCTTTTGGATGGGAATAAAGGCAGGCTGCTTTCTTGAGCAAGGGGCCAGAGTGCTTTGGCATATGGACAGGGAAAAAAGGCTGAAACAACACTTTTGGTTTTAAATTAAGCAGTGCTGCAAGTTTTAGCCTTTTAAAACCTGTGCTGGAGCTTAAAAGCTTTAGCATTTAAGATGATTTGAACTACTGATCTCTTTAATTACTCTCTGGTGGACAATTTTGGGATGGAGACTAAAATGATTGCTGCTGATATAAATAATGTATAAAACATTAGTTGCTAATAGTACCTGGGACTGCTAATTGGAGGAGGAGCAGTGTGATCAGGGTGAGCATCCTATACACGAGAACTTGCAGGAAAGTGATTTTGAGGAGAACATTCTCCATTTTGCAGCTACTCGTATAAGGTTGTATAAATTAAACTAAATCTTTGGTTTTGGTTTGTTTCAGCTTCTGTATACGTCTTCCCCAGTAGATTTTCCCTAAATACATCTGGGTTTTTTGAGGTTAGGTTCTTTTGGTTTGTTTTTGTTGCTTTAGTTTGTTTGTTTTTTAATTTCAACAAATCTATAAACTGTTTTCCAGGTTATGCATTTAAAACCGAAAGTGCTGAACTGTAAAAGAGGAGTGTCCTGTTTACATTGATAATTGCATGATCGATTGGGCTGAAAGGCTTTAGCCTGGCTCCCAACTGTCTTGATTTTTCAGGAATTTGAGAAACACTGCCTTACCGCCAGCCTAACCCTGAACTTTCTGTGAAAAACCTTTATTGTGGCCATCAGTGCAGGAGTCTGCAGTGATGGCTGCTCTATTCTGCTTCTTTATTTTGTAAGGAAAACGGGGTGGGGGAGCACACGGCTGGAGAAGCCCTGCCTGGGAGTATCCTGTGGTGGGTGTTTCATTCCATGCTTGACCCACTTTTCAGGCAGCTCTGCTCCTTTTCCACTGCTGTGTTTGTCCTCAGGGAAGAGGAACACGGCCGGCTGCTGCTGGAGCAGGGACAATGCCCGGGGGAGGGGGTGCCACAGCTTCCTGGGAGAGAGAAAGGCTGGTGATGGCTTCTGTTTGTCTGGTCGTGAGTTTATCCAGCTTTAGGTCAGCCATCTCAAAATATTATTGGACTGTCCTTTCCCCTGGAATCTTTTTAAAATGCTTTGGATGCATTTAAAAATGCTGACTTCTGAAACACACTGTATTTATTCCCATGGACTTTGAAACCTCAAAGCAACTGCTCGTTATCATTTGTGGCGTCAGAACCAGCCCAGAATCTGCTTTTTGGACTTTGAACGGCTCCAGCGTTGGAGACCAGTGCCAGGCAGCCCTGTAAAGCAAAGCCAGTCCCTTCCCCTTGTGTTTATATCAAGGATTTTTACAGTTTTATACGGTACCACTGAAGGTCGTTCTCAAAACCACCTACAGAAAGGCTGCGCTTTTCCTTTTCTTGGAATGCCCGGGAGCGCATCTCTCGGGGCCGAGCTCGCTGAGGCTCCCGCGGCTCGGAGCGAGCCCCGGCGCCACCGCGCGGCGCTGCCCCGCCCGGAGCCGCGCTGTCCGCAAGGCTGACGTGCGCTGCCTCTGATGTGCCTGGAGGTGCGTGACCCGCACCCTCGGCAGCCGGAGGAGCCGGGCTTGGCTCCTCCGGAGTGCTCCAGGTGACTGCAGAGGATGCCAGGGCAGAACTGGTACAAAAATCACTGTTTAAATAGGGGGAGGAGGAGTGAGGGTGATACTAGGAAATAGGTGCTGCTAATAGGTTTGAGGTAGGTATTTCTATTTTCAGTCTTCCTCCTCTTCAGTTTTTTAAACTATCTTGAATCCCCGTTGTTATGTAAGGGGAATGGGAGTGCTGTTAGAGGAATAGAAGCTGATAAAAAAACCTCACTTGGTGTCTGCTTGACAGGATTTGGTTATTGGGTTTTGTCAGTCCATTGGGCTGTACTCTGCTCCCAGAATCCCCACCTGCCATGCTGTGTCTAACTCTGGGATCCCCAGTATCAGAAGGATGTGGACCTGCTGGAGCAAGACCGGAGGAGGCCATGGAGATGCTCTGAGGGTTGTAGAGCTGGGGTGCTCACCTGGAGAAGAGAAGGCTCCAGGGAGACCTGAGAAGCCAGGTCTCAGTCCAGTGCCTAAAAGGGCTACAAAAGAACTGGAGGGGGCCTTGGGACAGGGACCTGGAGTGACAGGACAAGGGGGAATGGCTTTAATCTGAGAGAGAGAAGGACTAGATTAGATGCTGGGGAGAAATTCCTGCCTGAGTGTGGTGAGGCCCTGGTACAGGTTGCCCAGAGAAGCTGTGGCTGCCCCATGCCTGAAGTGTTCATGGCCAGGCTGGATGGGACCCTGAGCAATCTGGTCTAGGCCACAGCAGAGGGTTGGAACAGGATGAGCTCTAAGGTCCCTGCCAACCCAAACCATTCCAGGATTCTCTGATTCTCCGACCTGGACTCTCCCAAGTGCTGGGCTCTGCCACCCACCATTTCACATTGCTGGGGTACAACTTCTATGAAAAGTGACACCATATCAAGCATTTATAATTTATTATAATTATTTAATGAAGTGGAAATGCAATAATTAGCTTTTTATATAATTAGATTTTTTAGACTTGTACTGAAAACAAGAATTTTCCTCTTCTGCAGATGCATTGTTCCAAGACTGCTTTAAAAAACAGTGGCCCAGGCCTTTGAGCTCAGCAGTGTCTTTCTACCATCTCTCTCACATGAATAATTCTGATGTTTTCTGGTTTTACACTGAACCAGTCAGTTCAATTATTTTCAAACTTGATGTGTTTGTTGGAAAAAATGTTCTTCATTTTTCGTATTCCTGAACAAAATGATGATATTTGCAGCAAGTCTCATTCTCCCCTACAAGTAGATTAGGATCTTTTTCAGATTCCATGGTCTTACCTGGCTCTCTCCCTGGCTTGCTCTCCCTGGTTCAGTGAACTCAGGAGGAGTTCTGTGGATTTGTCTAACTTGTCAGTGGAGCAAAGCTAGCTCTTTCAAGCCTGATTGTCATTAGACTTTGACAATGCCACATTTGTATTGAAAAATAATCAGTGTGTTATCTCCATAGTCTCTAAATCACCAGCAGCTAAAAAAATCCCGTTTCTCTGTCAAAGTGGAATGTGAGGTGCTCTGAAGAGTAAGGGGCACATTATTTTTGTCTGAGAGAAACATGCAGGAAGGGAATGTGAGGCTGTGGAGTAGATGCAGGGCTGTGTCCAGGAGGCTGCTCCCTCACATTCAGCATGTTAAACTCTTCCCCTGCGGCCGCATGGCTGCTCAACTGGCTGTGCCTGCAGCCCAGGGATGCTGTGAATATGTAGGTCAGGGCTCTTCTGGATCTGATTAAGCATTAAATCAAGCTCATTTGCTCCAATCTTTTCGGGTATTTGCTTTGGTGTTAACTGCTCCTTTCCTCCTCCACGTTCTCAGTGGTCAAAGGCCCTTAATTGTAATTTACCCCTGGCTGATACATGGTGTGATTCTCTGCACTCAGGGGAGCAGTGCTCAGCTGTAGGACCATTTGCAGTGCAATCATTACCTGTGTGCAGAACAACTGAAATTGGGCCACCCCTTTTTAAGCAATCTCGTTTTTGCCTCGCAGCTTTAGCCCGGGATGGAGGTTTTGTGCCATTTACACTGACTGACTCACAGGACTTGGGCTATCACTGCTGCAGCAGCTGCTTTTTCACAACAGATAACGGGAAGCATCAGGAGTGGCTGGGGAGGTTGGTTGTATGATATGTAGGGCACAGTGGGAGGTGCTGTCGTGTGATTATAGCATATCTGTGACAGCCATCTGTCTCTTTTTGGGGTGTGGGGTGTTTTTGCTGTTTTAACTTTCCCAAACTTCTAATTCAACAGTAGAATTCAAAGTTCACTGAGGATGGAATTTCCTCCTTTGGAAAGCTGTAGAGAGCTGTACCAAGTAGAATCAGCAGTATAATTTTGAATTAAATTTATCCACAACTATAATTAAGCATGGAATTTAGCTTTCTGCCAATTCCTAGATTCCATTAGATTTGTTTTGAGAGCAAACCCCATCCCCCCCTTTGCTGAGCCTGATTTGCAGTCTGTGAGCTTGTGCTTGCTGGTCACGAGCCAAATCAGAAACCTTGGTCTTTGGCAACATTGGGAAAGGGGATTTAGAATTTGTAGATATGTTTTCCATTGGCCACCTTCTGTTATTGTCTGATTCTCTAAACCAAGGAGTTTTAATATAAAATTTAAAAAATAATTTAAGGAAAATAAAGGCAGTGGTTTTTAGTGCACTGAATGTGGTTCTCAGCAGAGATGAGTGTGATTGAGGAAGAAAGAGGTAAATGTGATGCTGGTACAATCAAAAAGTCACTTTAGATGTAGTCTGGAGGCTTTGCACTGCATATGAGATACAAATATATTAATATTAGGTCCCATTCAATGGTGAACAAAGAGCTTATGTGGTTATCAATACCAGCATCTCTGAGGAACTTCTGTTAGTGTCCAAGTCCACTGCTCAGCATCACCTGTCTGTTCACTCAGCTGTTAGAAGAGTCCCAGGGGAGCACACAGCAATCCAGGCTGGAAGGGACCACAGAAGTGACCTGGATCCACCTGCAAAGTCAGATCAAAGTCAGAGCAGGTTGCTCAGAGTTGTATTCAAGTCTGCTCTAACAAGCTGCTCAGCATCTGAAGCCCATGGAACAAGATTCCCAAGTCAGGCAGTCACCTCCAACAGTTCTTTGGAATTTAGAGAGGCCTGTTCTAAGTGCTATGCTCTGATGTAGAACAGCCAGGCTATCAGCTGAGCTCTAGGAGGTCCTTCCTGCCTGGGAATCTATCTGAGTCTTCCATCTCTCCAGAGAAACAGCCCCAGTGAACAAGGTGTTTAATACTGAATACTTTGTAATTGTAGTCTCACCTGGTATGTGAGATAGAAGCTGGCACAGGGTGCCCAGAGCAGCTGTGGCTGCCCCACTCCTGGAAGTGTCCAAGGCCAGGCCGGACGGGGCCCTGGGCAACCTGACCTAGTGGATGGTGTCCCTGCCCACGGCAGGGGAGGTGGGACCACAGGAGCTTTAAGGTCTCTTCCAACACTTAACATTCTATAATGCGACTCTCAGATGGAAGGGAAGGGAGCAAAGGAGGGAAGGGAGGAAGGAATACTTGACACTGCACTGGCTTGGCTACTGAACTGAGCAAAACAAGATTCTCAACTAAGAAATTCTGAACGCTGGGAAAATTCTTCATGTTAGAAGATATTCTTCTAGTGGGTCTGGCTGTCATTCGTTCCCTAATGTGTGGGGTGCACAGCCTGGGACTCTCTGGGACCCCAAGAGATGGGAAACCTGTGACTAAGCACAGAAACGTTAAAGGTGGAAAACATCTCCAAGACTGCAAAGTCCAACCCTTGACTCATCAGCACCTTGTCAAGCAGAGCAGAGCACTCAGTGCTACATTCACCTGTTTCTTGCACACCTCCAGGGATGGTGACTCCACCACCATGCCAGTGCTTGACAACCCTTTCAGGGAAGAAATCCTTGCTGATCTCCAACCTGATCCTCCCCTGGTGCTGCCTGGGGCTATGAATGGTGCTGTACTCTGCAGTGTGGTGCTGTTGCAGGTATCAGTGTGCTTACAGGCACCCTGGCTGTGTCTGCATTGGAGTGATGTGAAAACATGCTTTTTGATTCCTGAAACGTTTTTATTCATGGAAGTAAAGCAAACTGTTAGGATCCTGCATTGTCACTGTGTAAATACCTTGCCTACTTGAAAGCCATTTTGCCATGGAGAGCTGACACAAGCTGGGTTCAGCAGCAGAGGAGGGAGCGTGTGCTGTGACAGCACAGCACAGCCTTCGGACACTTCAGAGCGACGTGAGGGCTCACACCCTGCCCTTCCTCACACTGTAAAACTCTTCACATGCCCTTTTATTCCCCTGGAAACCTAGTACCTGTTGCTTTCTAGCACACACTGGTGACCTTTCAGCTGTCACCCGTGCTGGGGGCAGTGCTCAGGTGGGGCTGTGCCAACACAAAGGCCTCGCCGTGTTTGGGTGCCCAGTTCTGCTCTGCTCCTGGGCTCCTTGCAGAGCTGCTGTCCAGAGATGCTTTAAAGGGGGAGCTAGAACTGCCTGAAATCCTGGCGGCACCTAGGGCAGATGTTCCGCGAGCACCGCTCAGAGCTAAATCCATTTCCGGCTCCATGAAAGCTCCCGCATTTCCCGTATTTCCACAGGAGGAGGGCTGTCTGATGCTGGAACAATTTTAAACTGAACGGTTCTTCAACGTCGTTTTTCGGCTAAAATGTCTTCCGGCTCTGGAGCAACACCTGGCGATGGGATTTCACAGTGTTTACCTGCGGGAAACCTCCACAGATATTCGCAGTATTACCTCGGCCTTTCTCCCCGTGAAGGAAAACCAGCACCGTGGGCGTTCTGGGGCGAGCCCGAGTTACCCTGAGTGACCGATTTCACCACACGACCTGCCAGCCGGGCCCTCCGCCGCCACGGGAGCCCTGCGCTGCCCTCAGGAGCGGCCCGGACCCGCAGAGTGCGTTCCCCCCCTCACCGGGGCCGGCCCCGCAGAGTCCGTTCCCCCCCTCACCGGGGCCGGGCCGGGCCCGCGGCGGCGCCTCAGACCGCGGGGAGGGGCCCTGGCCTCCGTCTATTGTGCGGCTTCTGCCGCACCTCCGTCGCTGCCTGAAAAACCCTCCACCGTCCGCTGCTTCCCCTCGAACTCCTTTCGGCTCCGCTGCCCCTCCGCACCTCGCGGAAGGCGGCGCGAGTACCGGATTTCACCGTTTGGGAGCCGCCGTGGGGTGTTTTGCTCAGGCGTTCGCGGCGGGCAGCCCGGGCGTTGCGAGGCGGCGAGAGGCGGGTCCTTCCCCCCTCCCCCGCTCGGTATAAGAGCGCCGCCGCAGTCGGGCCCGAGCGCCGCCGCCGCCTCCTCACGGTCCGTTCGCGGAGCCGCCGCCGCCTCACGGTGAGGCCCGAGCGGGCCGGGGGGGCGCGGGGGCGATAGTAGGAGCTGTGTGGGCGCGGCGGAGCCGGCCTGCCGCGGACGGAGGGTCGGGAGGCCGTGGGGTGATCGCGGGGGCCGGGGCGGGCGGAAAGATGGGCGCTCCCGGGCCGTGCAGGGACGGAGCTCCCGGGGTTCGTTGGGCCCGGGCCGTGCGGGGATGAGGCTCCCGCGGGGGCGGCGTGGGGAGCGGTGCCCGCGGGGGTGGTGAGTGAAGCCTCCGGGCAGACCGAGCCTCCCCCCGCGGCTCCCCGGTGGTTGTGTCTCCCCCTCCCCGCTCCCCCTGCCCCCCGTGCCCCTGCCCAGTTCGTTACCTGGCTCCTGGTTACCGGCGCTGACGCGGGAGGCGAGGGGGAAGCGGCGGGCATCCATCCGGAATGGCGCTGGGAGGCGCAGCTGTAGGTGGCTCAGCTCGGCGTTTCGGGCTTAGACGAGTAAATTACTGCTGTAATTCAGGTTTGGCTTGAGCTCGGCTCCCAGCCTGGTGTGTTGTTGTCAAATAAAGCGCTTAGGAGTGGTTTGCTTAGTCACCCAGTGGTGCTGCTGCCCGGGGACTGTCACCTGCCGGAGCTGTACTGCAGCTTGCTAAAAATGAGTTTTGTGGTTTTTTTCTATTTTCTAGGAAACTGAGTGGTGTAAAAAAAAAAAAAAATCGATGAAATTCTGATGTATTGTCAGTGATAAGGCAGTAGTTTAACTTCGTTCTACCTGTTTCATACCCTCAGCAATAACTGAAGGAGTTGTTAGAAGCAGGTTTGGGTCATAGGAGGGAAATATCCTTGCTGGGGCTCCCCTGGCTGAGGCAGCATCCCTGCCTGGCTCTGCTGTGCAGCATTATGTAAGCTCAGGCTGCCGATGGAGCTGGGTTTGTTCTGGAGTGCTCCCAGGCAGTCACTGCAAGAACAGATGCATTACATTTAAAATGTGTGCCTACAGCACTTTTCCCAAACATCATTCAAACTGCTAATGCAGAACTGTGCTGTAGTCCACATTCTGGTTTTGTGTGTGTGTATATATATGTATATATGTGCACACATACACATATACATACACGCACACACTGTTGTACCTTTGGAGCAGTCATGGCTGTGCTCCTCCACAACACCCATCTTAATTAGAAGTAGCACTGTCATATAGGGTTACATTGCTGTGTAAACATTAACTGCTGCTCGCTGCCAAATGGAAATGAAGGCAGTGAGGACTCGGGGCTGCTGCTCAGTAACACGTGTTGGCCGAGCCTCCCTGGCCTGGGTGTGCACAGGGCTGTCAGGCTCAGCCTCACTACACTGATGAGCTTTCAGAAGGAGGTGATGCAAGTTTGCTTCAGGTTGTCCGCTTAATTAACTGTTGATAGCCCAGCTACTAATGTGAGGAACTAGTGTGTGAAGCTTGTAAGTTTGGTGGGGGAAGAACGTAGGCAGTTTAATTGCACTTGACATTCTTTGTTCCCAGAGCTGTTCAGGGTAGTTGCAGGCTGTGCAAACACATGCTTCAGTGATCTTGAAGCAGGTAATCGTGGACCAAAAAAGAAAGGAAACTGTTGCAATGGTTTGCTGCTAACAGATATTTTGAGTGGTAAAGGAACTTACAACACATCCTACTAGCTGGTTGAGAGCAAATTTATAAAATTTATGTGGCCAGACAGTTGTGCTTGTAGTGTCCTTTGGTTGGCTCAAGTGCACTGATACCCCACAGTCTGCAGGTGTGGTTTCAGACAGAAGTTGTAATCTCCTGGCTGCTGTGTCATGTGCTTTACTTCGGGGTTTCAGTTGTTACACATCTGGAATGATGCTTTTTTGTAGAATTTGATTGTGTTTTTGCTAATGACATCTTTCAAGCCTGCTGCCTCTTTATTGTAGGTCTTACTACAGTTTGTTTCAGGAACTTTGTTAAAATGCATGGTCATCTCAGATGCTAACAAGGTACTGATCTTGCTTCCTGCTTTGCAAGGGCAGTAGTGCTGAAGGCCTTCCTTGTAGGAGTTTATTGCTTTTTAATCTCTTCAGAAAACCAAACACACTTCTGGAGGAAAGCCTTTGATCCTGAGTAACCTGGTCTGTTTAACTCTGTTTGGAGCAAGGGAGGCTGGACTGGACTGTCTAGAGGAATTCCTTCCAACCTCCATGTTACGATTCTGTTCCAGAGGCTATCATTTGAAAACTGCTTTTGAGATCTGACATTGTTTGAGCAGTTGTTTGGATTTGAAGGCAAAGTAGTGTTTTGGAAGTGTTGAATTTTTTTTTCAGGAGGAAGATAGCTGTAGTGTTATACTGAAAAAAAAAGGCACTATTGATTCATCTGTGTGTTTTATGCTTTCAAGTTAAGGAAAAAAAAAGCTCATGAATTAGTGTTAGACTTCAGTCAATCCTTGTTTCTTAAACACGAGGATTAATGAATTTAGGGCTGTTGATTAAAGGAGTGAATAATCTGAGTGCACCGTAAGTGGCATTGGGCTATCTGCTGTTGGGACGAAACAATTTCAGCAGTAAAGGTGATGCACATCTTTGAGTCAGCTGAACATGTAACATCTGCTGAGTATTGTGTGGAAATAACTGTCCTTCTCTTGTAGATGCCTTCAATTAAACTGCAGAGTTCAGATGGAGAAATCTTCGAAGTTGATGTGGAAATTGCAAAACAGTCTGTGACTATAAAGACTATGCTGGAAGGTAAGAGTGTGAGACCCTGAGGAAGCCTCTTGGACAGGCACTGGAAGGAGCTGGTACTGTGCTGAAAAAGGATTCCCAGATCTGTGGAGCAGCTTGCTGTCTCCTGCCTGAACAGCTGTAACTCCTGCTGTTGTAGCTGAAACTGTTTAGGGTGGATGTGCTCTTGTAAAAAGCCTTGGTTAAGAGCACTTGTAGGGAGGTCAGTAAAACACGAGCAGCCCACTGCCTTGCCTACAGTCTGCTTCAGTTTTGTGAGAGTTAAGCAAACAGAACATTAATAATATTTAAAACTTCAGTTTATTTAATCACACAAACCAGTCTTAGAATGTAAATACCACTTGTATGGAGTGGGAGATAATAAATCAATGCAGTAAAGAGCTGAAGTTAAACCTGTATTGTGAACTTGTGAATGCTGTTAAATTATTTGGGATAAATACTTGGGTCTGATCTCCTGCTGACATAAATTTGAAACAAAAGAACTCGTGGCGGGGGAGGGGAAATGTGCCAGATGGCTGGGATACAGAGCAAACTGTCTAATCCCTCTAGTGCAAATCCTCATTGTTTACTGGTGGTTTTTTCTGGTTTTTGGATGTATTCATGAATTAACTTAGAAACAATTATTTCTGTACATCTAGTTAATATTATGCTCTTGGATGTAAATGTTTGGCTGTGACACCTTATGAGAACAGTAAAAATAAGGTTGAATTGTGTCAGGCATCAAATACTTCTATTCTCTTTATAAGATGCTGTTGGACATGGCTGGCAACACAAACAGGAAATGCAATGTATTAGGGTGCACAGTTCTCAGTTTTCTCCTGCAGGAGTTGTGCCAGTGTTGGTGTTTAGTGAGCCTCAGCTGGAGATAGAGGGAAGCTATTCATGGGAAGTGTGTAAGCTGGGCACCATAAACTTGCCTCTTTCTAACGTGGGAGAGAACCAGTCTGGTAGCACAGGTGAAATGCATTTCCAGTGCAGGTGGCTGAGCATCAGGTTTTGTTTTGTGTGTTGGGTGCTGCAGCTGAGAGCGGAGGAGCTGACAGTTTGGGTTGTACTGGCACCACGGGACCATCATTGAAATATCAGTTTTGCTAACAGATAAAATTGCTGGTTCAGAGGTGATGGTGACAAGCCAAGCAGAATTGACTAAACTTCAGATATTGCTTGAATTATTTTGGTATCTTTTAATGGCAGTGTTTCAGTTCAGAATCTGCGGAGTCATTTCAAACAAAAAGTAGTGTTAATTAGTATCCCATTGATAACAGTAGCAGACTTGTCTAAATACAGAAGTACATGATTTTTATCATGCACAAATTTGAGGCGTGATGATGGTCATGTGTTCTTAAAAATTAAGTCCCTTGGTGATGTAGAATTGGCTCATCTGTGCATGTAATGAGTGAAGGTCTGCCTTGTTAGTCAATTACATAACTAATTCCAAGATGTCTTTGACAGCTAGGGTGTCATCCAACTGGTAGCATTTGAGTAATAAAAAAAGTACATTCTTTAATCAAAGATGGCTAACGTGGTATTTGTTCTGTGTATCAAGTTGAATCTTTAATTATCTTTTTCTCCTAATTTTTACATTGATTTCTTGATCATATCAAGGGGACAAATCCAAATATCTCTGGAGTGTGCTGACAAGCTTTTAAAACAAGGAGTGTTGGAAGCATGCTTTATAAATACTTTTTTTTGATGGATGGATTTGTGCTGCTGTCTTACCATGGGAACTTCTTCAGCTGGTACAGGATCAATATGAGTGATTCAGAGCCTGAGAGCAGCACTTCTGAGGCTACAGTATTTCCTGCTCATGCAGAGGACAAGATGCTGTGTCTATTTACCACAGTAGATTTGAATTCTTATTTAATCATTAATAAATGGGAGCCCTCAGTTAGAACTTGTGGGTGAAACTGTGTAAGTGGTAAAAATACACAAATGTTTGTCAGGTTGTTCAGCATCTGAGTTCATATTCAGATTCAGAACACTGAGTTAGCAAGTGACAGCTTAGCTGGTGGTTTGTAGATGCTCTCATTAGATGAGGCAGCCTTATCAGCCACTTAACCTCAGCTTGGTACAACCTAGGATGTATAATGCAGCCATAGCTCCACACAGCCTTCCAAAAGTTCCTTATTTCACAGTTTACAGGTCCTTTGTTACCAGTCATTCAGCCTCGGTGTTGTCAAAATAATGAAGAACTGATGAAGCATCCCAGTTCAGTAAATGGTTTTGTCTGCCAATTGCTCAGTTATCTTTCCATTTTTAGATTTGGGAATGGATGATGAAGGTGATGATGACCCAGTCCCTCTTCCAAATGTTAATGCAGCCATCTTAAAAAAGGTAAGATGATGAAAGTTGTTGTGCTCCATGGAAGTAAAGAAATGTAAAATTCATCTTGGAGTTGGGTACTATGAACTACTAGTTAAAAATATTTTTCATGTGCTACAAGCTTAACCAAATCAAGGTGCATGAACATGGGCATGTGGGCTGAGGCTGGCGGGTGGGTGATGGCAGAGTACCTACAGGGGTGACCTGGAACAGCAGCTGTAAGCCAGACAGGCTTCCTGAGGAAGTGCTGCTGGGCATCTCTGCACACTGGCATTTCATGGTGTTAAAGCACTGGTTTTAATTGGATTCTGTCAACTGAGGTGGCTGTTCATGAGATGCAAATGTTTGGAGAAAGGATTAAGGGACAGGCAGTGGTGAGAGTGTCTGGGTGGCAGTGACAGTGCTTAAGAGACACTGTGTGCACTTGGTGGTATTAAATGCATTAACAGACCATGGCCATTGGGTCAGGGGAGAAAAGTGTAGTTGTGTGGTGTCCAAGATTCTTTATGCTTTCAAATAGAGTAGCACCAAAGAAAGCATCAAACTATTGTGCTTGTTTTGGGGTAAATACAGAGGTAGGGATTGTTTCCTAGTGAACAGACACATCAATAACTTAAATTTTGGAAGTCTCTTAGATTGGTGAAATGGAACAGGATTTTGCTTGCAGTAGATCCCTGCTTCTTTATATGTCTGGGTCATGAGATTGCATGTTCCCAAACTAAAAACAAACCAACCTCAAACCAGCACTAATGGCAAACTTGCTGGCTGAACTTTGTACTGGGGTGAATGTGACCTGCTGGTAGCTATTACCACTCTGCTCTCTTCCCCTGTATAGTGTCTGCTTAATACAAAGTGTTGTTCTGCAAACAGATTACATACAGCAAAACGAGGTTTAGATTTTCTTTGTACAGCCTGTGTATGTTAGCACAGGGACTAACAACTTCATAGCACCAGCAGCTGGCTTTTAAGATTAAGTAATTAACATGCTACTAAATCAGTTGGGCTTTCTGAAAGCTGTTGTATTCTGGGACTGGGGATCAATTATTCTAATTTCTTACAAAATGAAGTTAAGTTATAGTTGGGGTTTCAAGAATCGCTTGGATAAAACTTCAATATCAAAACCATAATTAGGTGATTCAGTGGTGCACCCATCACAAGGATGATCCACCTCCTCCTGAGGATGATGAGAACAAAGAAAAGAGAACAGATGACATCCCTGTGTGGGATCAAGAGTTTCTGAAAGTAGACCAAGGAACACTTTTCGAACTTATCCTGGTGAGTGTCCTCAAGAAGGGTCAAGGCTGTGCCTGTGAACTGAAGTTATGCTATGCACTTGATTTAAATAAAATAAATAAAAAGAGATAAAATAAATATAAATAAAGTTTTTATGCTTCTTTAGTTACTTCATTGGAAAGGGGGAATGTGGGGAGGGCAGGTGGTTCTGGTGAGTATTGGCTGAAATTGGTGAGGATGTTGGAGTGCTTGTTAGCCTAATGCTGGTATTAATCTATACTCACTCATCAACCAAAATACTTTACTAAATAGCACTGTCTTTTATTCTTGTTGCTCTCAAGTCCGAGTTGAGGGCTTATTACTAGTTCTAGAGTTCTGGAGTTCTGAAGATGTGCATAAAAATGAAAATCTGACTTTGGCTGTTAAATTTGTACCGTGTATGGACCTGTGAGCCAACATTACCTGCCTTGGCTAGTTAACAGTACTGCAGCACTGAAGATCTTGGATGTTTGCAGACTTCTGAAAGCTGTTTGTAAAGGGTGGAGTAGGAGGAGTGTTTTTCATGGTACAAATGACTACCTTCTATTTGGCAAGCAAGTTTTAGGTACTGTCCCTTGAAGGTTTTAGCTAGAAGCTTCTCAAAGTGGAGATGATCTGTTTGCATACACTGCTCTAAAATTTCAGTGTAAACTTAACTTCTGTAGTGCCTCTGCAGAGACAGAATGTTGATACGGAGGTTTTAAATCTGAAAACTCTTTCACAGGCTGCAAATTACTTGGACATCAAAGGTTTGCTGGATGTCACATGCAAGACAGTGGCAAACATGATCAAGGGGAAAACTCCAGAAGAAATTCGCAAGACATTCAATATTAAGAATGACTTCACTGAAGAGGAAGAAGCACAGGTACTTGGTCTGGGTTTAATTATAATTTAGATGGCTCTTTGTGCTGAATTACTGTGTGGTGCTTCATAACTCAGTTTGTGATGCAGCAGACTTGTTACTAGTAAATGTAAACTAATGCATCAACTCCTCATAATTGGGGTGCTGCTAGCAGAAGACTTTGGTGTCTGCCATGCTTGCAGCCTGCTACCTGAAAAGGTCAAAACAAAATGTATTGATTGTTGTAGCTCCAGCATGTCTAATAAGAAAGCATGTAGGATTGTTTGTGGCAGTCTTAGTTTGTTGGTTTGGGGCAGTCATAGGAATGCTGAAGATGTATTGCTGCATGTGGCTGGAGAGGTAAGTTTGGGTTCTCTAAGTAACAAACTCATTGATCTTAAAACTTGACCAACGAACCAATTGCAAAATGGCAGAGTTGGGGACAAAGCACAACATGACACCTGGTTTCAATACAGGGCAATGAGTTGTAGATTTTTGAGGGTATTTTTCAATGCTGTGTCATGAACAGCTTAGACTTCAGATATTCCATTTGCTTTGCTTGCTTGGAAAATTTCAGATTTGATCAAACCTAGGCATGAAAAACCTGGCTTACACTGATAAACAGGCCAGTTTGGAAGATGGATTTTATAATTGCAAAATCTGTGTGAAAAACTAAAGCTGCTCCAAGTTCATCTCTGTGCAGTAAATAATCCTGAATGCTTGTGGACATTTTCAGCCAAAGGCTTAGAATTTCACTGCAGCATACTAACAGTTAAACTGCTCTTCCAGGTACGTAAAGAGAACCAGTGGTGTGAAGAGAAATGAAGTATTGTGCCTGACACTCAAACACTGTAAGGATTGTTCCAAATACTAGTTGCACTGCCCTGTTCATAATTGTTAATATTAGACAAATGCAGCAGCAAATGAAGTTGTGTTAGCAGGATGTTGTTCCCTTTGCATGTGTAGTGGTTTTTTTGAGTACAGATCTAGATCTCTGAGTTTTTACTAGTGTAATTGGATGTCTTTTTACTTTGCAATGAATAAAACTGAACTAAGTGTGGATTCTGTATGGGAAGTAGCACTTAAGGTTATCATCTTCATTACACTTTTAAACTGTTGAAGTCCAGATATAGTGCTAAGGATTGACTCTGTTGTAAATAAAAACATCTATAACTTCCTCCTCAAGAAGAGCAAAACACATATATTTATAGGGTACTGATAACTTCAGAAAGAAAAATAAACCAGAATGTGTCTTGGGGAACTAGATAATATAAAAAAGTTACTGGATTTCTTACAAAAGCATTGTGGGAAAAAGTTAAGTGTTACTTAAAGCTATATAATTTTCAAGATGGTTCTTGTCCTGCATTTAAAAAAAATTAAATATTTGACCACTTTCTTGTCCTTTTAGTCTTGCCTTATAGACTAGTGAAAATGTGATTTAGAACTGAACAAGCTCCTGACAGTTAAGTTTGAATACTTCAGCCATGTCTTGAAGACCTGCCTCTAGGTGATAGCAAATAAAGTGTGTTGCTTTATGCACAGGATGGGTGTGTTTTTATACATGTTACTGTTTCAAGTGGAATCCATATTTGACCAAAAATGACTGACATTACCAAAGTTAATATTATTGACCTGTGCATGCTATTAGTGGCTGGTTTTTAGGCAGTTTGAAAGACCCTTGTGATGTAGCTCTTGGAAACATGGTTTCATGTGTCCACAGGAAATCTTATGCCTCTGTATGTGATACTTCAGCTTGTAGAGACTTAATTATTGCATACAAAGCTAATGCAATATCAAGCTTAACTTCTTTGGACAAAGCCACTTGCAACTAGTTAAACAGTAACTGGTTTTCTGATTTTTTTTTTTTTACAGTTCCCTTATAGGGAGTAGG
This sequence comes from Onychostruthus taczanowskii, assembly GCF_017590055.1. Lineage (NCBI taxonomy): Eukaryota > Metazoa > Chordata > Aves > Passeriformes > Passeridae > Onychostruthus > Onychostruthus taczanowskii. Next base: position 9,748,840 of record NW_024498573.1, read on the forward strand.
GGATGGTTGTGTGGTAGATCTTTGAGGTGTGCTCTTAGCTTGTATTGCATTCCATTCTCTGTATAAACCTTAGAGTAGAATGAACCTTAATAAACATACTTATCTCACTTGAAATATTGGTGTTTCACTTCTGAATTAATAAAGGGCTTTTAAACTTTTGTTTGCAAATGGTTCTAGTTATTTGGAACTAGACAATTTTACTGTCACTTAGCAATAAGTGTAGAAATAATAGCACTGAGGCAGTGGTTAATTGAAATAAAACAGATGTGAAGTTTTTAAGTGACTAATGCAGGGTACTAGTCAGACACAGTGGGCAACTTGGAGATGAAGTTGGGTGATGGTTTTTTGATGGCTTACCAAGATTGCCTACATTTTTGGATGTAACCATTATGAAAGCATTCAGAGTTTGCTATAAAGTAGTATTTGAACCCATGCTTTGGATACAACTGCTCCTCACATTGGTTCCTCAGGAGGTTATGGGGCTTGCCTTTGTGCTGCTGTGCATTATATTGGGTGAATTAGACATTGTCAGTGGCCATGAAATACTCCACTGCTACATTTGGACATGCTGAAACCTTTCCAGGAGCCTGGATTGCAAACAATGCACCTCAGTTTAGAAGTGCTACTAGAGGAAAATGTGATGTCTGTTCTGTGGCCATGTTTGTAGTTAATATTCAGAAGCCTGGTGTAATTGTTTGGTGGCAGCAGCCTGTGTAAATTCCTTTGGGTGCTTGTCACGAGCCCAGTGTTAATGTTTGTCAGCAGCCACCGCCTTGCACGATGCCTCACGCTGCTTCAGGGTGAGGGAGAGACAAAGACACAGTTTATCTTCCTCGTTGCACTGCTCCAACTGTGCTGTGCCTGCATAACCACACCTGGGATAGAACTTGGCAGTTGTGAGAGCAGCTGGCCCGAAGCCTGGGCTGCGCTGCTCAGATGTGCAGTGCTGGGCCTGTGCTGAAGCCCCAGGTTGTGACACTTGGCTGGTGGCACTGAAGTACCTGTGGAGGTGTAGGGGAGGGCTGCTCTGTGTGCTCAAGGCATTTGTGTAGCTTTGGCAGATTTGTAATACTCTCACTAGTCTTGGTAGTTATGATTGCATACAACTTACTTTCTCTAATTGAAATTCCCCTGCAGTACTGACTCAGACTTCAGCCAGATTCAAATTCTGTAGCTGCCTGACAGGGATGTCAGCAGGAAAGGACTTTTTTTTTTTAATCTCTCAGTTGTTTTACCTACTCCAGTAATACTGGTGCTCAGCTGTAGAGAAAGACCCTGGGGAGGTGCTGACAGTTTGGGCTGTGCTGTGGCTGCTGCCTGTGTTCCATGCTTCAGCTGAATCTGCTCTTGCTGCTGTAACAGGCACTGGCTGTGTCCTCTGAAATTCCAGAAAGCAGGAGAGACTGATTTCCCACTGTTAAACTTTCTGTTGCTGTTTAACTTGTATTAAAGCTGGGGCTTTTTTTCCCCCGATTTTTTTTTTTTTTTTTAAGTCAGTGCATGATCAGGGATCAGGCTTCTCTTGGATAAAGGGATTGAGTGTGGGGGTAGGGAGAGGCAAGGCTGTGTGTCAGGAGGAATTGTAGGAAAAAAAGTATTTTCTTTGTACCCTCGGCTTAGTATTTCAGTCTTACCCACTGAAGGTTATTGGCAGTTATTCTAAAAACTATTCAACCATACAAATGCTGAAGGGAAAAAACAAAAGCAAGCAGGAATCCTCTTGAATGCTAAGGAATAGTTACTTGAGAGTTTGATAGCATTATAACTTCCAGTGGCCTCTTTTGAACAGCCAATCTGGCAATTACTTTATTTATAAAGCTATAAACATACTTTGAACATAAAAGCCAAAAAATACAAACTCAGTGAAGTAAAAAAATTACAACAAATGATGGATAGTCATTGGACAAATGAAGGTACAGCTGCAAAACATTTATCCCTGCTACATACATACAGTGGTTTTACTTGTTTTAATGAAGTGGTACTTCCATGACTTCTACATTCAGACTGATTCCAGGAATTCAAATACGTATTTCAGGAAGAGTTAAAACTGCTGTAAAATAAAACAATTCTTGTTGAGATAAAAACTTCAGGGCAAAGTCTTCCTTTTATTAAAAAGAGAGTATTAACACAAAATAGCAACACTTCATATAGCAGTTTGAAAGACACTTTTTTGGTATTAATAACTTTGTTTTGGCATTGGTTATCAGCCGTGGGGCCGTGGAACAGAAGTCAGTCATGCTGTTTTGTCTTGGAAAGGGGCGGTCAAAAACAGTATCTTTTCTGTGTTTTGGGATAAAAATAATGACATTTTCTCAGTTTAGTATATCACAAGTGGGTATTGTGAGTTCATCCTGCAGCAGCTGGAAGCACAGGGTAAGGTCTGGCCTGTATGTACAGAGCAGAGCACACACAGTGCTGTGGTTGTGACTGCTCCAGCTCTGGGGCTCTGAACATGCTTCTGTGCCGAGGGCACACGGAAGGGCTCCTGGAGAGGGCGTGTTAGGTGTCACCAAGGAGCTTTTGCAGGAATCAGTTGGAATAACAATGGTGAGAGGAGGCTGTAATGCAGATGAGCCTTTTGCTGGTCGAGGCAGGGACTCACCAGAGGAGCCTTGAAATAAGTGGGTGAAAGTCCCAGGGTGTGAAATGAATGAGGTGCCTCGGCCAGTTTAATACTGATTAGGACTTTCCCAGAAATTTCCTCTGGTGTTATTTAGACACATCTGCTTTTTCTTTTCTACCTGCCTTCGCTTTGCTAAGTTCCATCTGTCATCCCACCACCCAATAGCAGTGGGGTGTTGAGTTGCACCAGCCTTACACCCAGTATGGGTAGGTACAGCAGGCTACGGTGGCTGGTCTGTCATCTCTGGTGTTTCCAGTAGGTGACACTTACAGCACCTTACAGCAGAGGGTCTCAGAGTGACAAATGATGAGCTGAGACACAGCCATTTTTAAAGCTGGTTTTTTTGTTTGTTTGCTTGAAAATCAAATGGTTAAAGAGACCATATCAGGTCTGGCAAGTCTACTGAGTTTCTCTGTTCAGCACCGGAACATGCTGTTGGCTAAGCTTGCTAAAATAATTTAAAATGAGCAAATTGCATATCGGTCTAGTGCTATGTAATTAACCCTCTGAGTGCAGTCCGTACAAAAGTGTACACTTAGCATTGCATCAGGTAATGCTACTTCTCCAAGGCTTAAAATGATTCAAACTTCAAAATGACTTTGCAAACTTGTCAGGTTTGTGCACATAGCTTTCTGTCAGTGCTTCTGAAGTTACATTTATACAGGAGAGGAATAAAGAAAGAGGTTTAGATCTTCAAAACTAAAACCAGAAATAAAAAATCTACACTACTAGAAGCAAAACCATCTAATTATGGGACTAAACCCAAAGCTGCTCTATAGACTAGTTAGGTTTGGCTTTTTTTTTAAAATTTTTAAATCTTTGAGGCATAAACTCGGTTAAAAAGTTATGTTTAATCCAATGTAAAAAATTATGGTTTGTGTTTTTGCATTAAGAAAAAAATACAAAAATAGTTTGTACATTATAAAGGTCATCTTAAATTTCTTGCAGTTCTACAATAATATTACTACATAATTTGTATTCAGTACTCCAAAACCCATCTATCAAGTAGGAAAAAAATAGTGCTCCCTCTACCTCTGTGTGGTGTCATTTTTCTCTTCAGCAGTCTGGAATAGATTTCTTTCATACAGGAAAAAAAGTCTGCACTGGACTAGACTGTGGTCTCTGAGAAGACTGTAAACCTGAAGTAAATCCAGAACTCGGAATTATTTGGGATTTACATCAGTTCATGGATATCATAATTCATCCACAGTGTTTTTTGTTTATCAAACTCAAAATATAAATACAATACCAGAAACTGGTAAATATTTTAAAGCTGGAGAGAATGCATTAACATTTGGCATCATCATTGGGGGGGAGGGAGAATCTTTTAGAAAAAGCTAGAATGAGGTTTTTTAAAAAGTTCTACACTGAGTCATGAGAAAGAGGCTTCTTATCTCACCGAGGGTATGTACAGACAGATGCCTGCAGAGCAGGGCAGCGAGTGCTGCTGTGCTGCTCACACTGCCCTGCCACAGGAGAGCTCACACCTCCCCTGAAGGACCCGCTGGGCCAGCGTGGCCCACTACGTGGCCCTCAGCCCTGGCTAGTGGATACTGCACCACTGGCCAGCGTGGCCCTCAGCCCTGGCTAGTGGATACTGCACCACTGGCCAGCGTGGCCCTCAGCCCTGGCCGGTGTGGTACTGCACCACTGGCCAGCGTGGCCCTCAGCCCTGGCTGTGTGGTACTGCACCACTGGCCAGCCCGCTGGGGCTGCTGGCTCCCCACATGCCCTGCCCTGCTCACTGCTGTGGAGGTGCAGAGCTCGATCAGAGCCTACAAAAGCAACAGACTGATTTCTGAGGCTTTGGCCAGTCTGTCTGGTGGGATTTCTGACCATCTCCACATCTGCAGAGGACAGTTCCTAACAGCAGGGCAGACCTGCACCTGACTGATGCCCTGAGCAACCATCAGCCCTTCCAAGCAGCCAGTCTGTGCTCCTTTGCCTGGCTGGTGCTCCCTTTTCCTCTGCCTTGCTGTACAACCGTGGAATGGGACATGTCTGCACAGAGACCTGTTACCTGCAAACAACATCTTTCTGTTCTCAAACAAGAAGTTGAAAAAATTCACCTCATTGCTTTAAATATTTAATTCCTCTTTTACCCAGTCAGATCAGAATGCTGGCATCGCTTCGTTTCCTTTTCAGACATATGGGCTTTTAAAAAATTCTCCTATTCCAGCTTTTCCAGCTCCTTGGTGTAGCGGCTATGGGAGATCTGTGAGTGACTACACTTTCAAGCAGCTCGGAGGGCAGGGAGTGGAAGCCAGGGTTAGGCTGACAGCACCTACCACCTACGGCAGCAAGCTGGGGATGTGGCTCTGCTCTCTGCCACACTTGGAGATAATGCAGTAAAAAAGAAACCAAAACAAAACCCCAAACAAACAAAAAAAAGGATCACAGGGCAGGGACAAAAGGCTTGTTTACTCATCAGCACTTTAAATTTTGGCAAGTACTTATTTTTTACCTTTTTTTTTTTGAAATTTGCTTTTCTATCTTTATCACCCCTCCCCTCCAAAAAAACCCCAACCAAGTGAGTTTTCCATCATCCTTAAGTCATCCTGTCGCCAAACTTTGCATGTTTTCCAGTGAGATGGGGATTTGGCTCTGGTCCTCCTCCGGGGGCAGCGGAACCAGGCGGGCGAGCGGAGTGCAGGGACTATGTCCCCGAGGAGGCGCGGCTGTAGGCGGGGGGCGCCGCGGAGCGCCGGGCGCCGGGTCTGGAGGGGCCGGAGGCGGGCGGGAGGTGCGCGGACACGGGGCAGGGGTCGGGCTGGTCGCGGTGCGCGGGGTCGGCGGGGGCTGCGAGCTGCTCTGACGGGAAGGCGGAGGGGATGCATCGGAGTGCGTCCGGTGGGGATGGAGGGGAGTCTATAGCACTTCCATCGGAAGAAACTGGGCTGGCACAGCGTCCTTCTCCTTGTAGGTACCGAATGCACTTCTTTTTCCTCCTGGAACAGCAGAGAGAGGCCTCTGTGAGTAACGGGAGGGTCCCGGCAGCCCCCGGATCCGCCGGCCCCGTCTCCCTGCAGCGCTGCGGGGACGCCGCCAGGCGGCGCCGGCGGGCCGGGAGCGGGCCCGCAGGAAGGGGCTCGGCCGCAGCGGGAGAGGAGGAGGAGGAGGGCGTGAAACAGGAGTAAACATCGACAGCGGTGAAATGAAAACAGGAAAAAAGAAAAAAAAAAAAAGGAAAAATAACTCCCCAAAATATTAATAATTATCAAAGGCATGAAATGAAAATAATAATAAGAAAGTGAAACAATACAATTTAAAAATAATAATATAAATAATAACAAAACCCCCAAAATTTAAAAAAAATCAAAATAATAATAAAAATCCAACCCATGAGGTCATTCCTCACCAGCCACCAAACCAACTGCTTTGTGTGGGTGCCTGGCTCTCACAAGTTCAGGACTAAAGCATTCCCCCCATGGATCCCCTCTCCAGCTGCCACAGAGCCCATGCAGGGCCCATGGGACAGTCGTGCTCACTGGTGTCATAGGGCACATCAGCACCACTGAGCTCAGCAGCCCCAGGTGCTCTGCTGGGACACTGCCCTTCACACCAGTCTCAGCTTTTCTCATCCCAAAATCTGAAGGTTCCAAGAGCTCATTTCCCAGCACTTCCCTAGCCTTGTTGCACAGTATCATCTACTTAGAACCATGGACTGGTTTGGGTTGGAAGGGACCTTAATGCTCATCCTGTTTCAACCTCCCTGTCATGGGCAGGGACACCTTCCACTAGACCACAGGTTGCTCCAAGTACCATCCAACCTGGCCTTAGCTCTCAGCTCTTCTCTTCTGCTCTGAGTTATCTCTGCATGTGAGTGTACTTCCCATTCATCCCCACCTCCAAGAACAACTCAGTGATACAGCTGAGCAGAAATGTGCTCAGCAACCATTCAGGAAAAGGGAAGGAAATGGCCTGGGACTGGCTGGAGGGAGATGGTCTGAGAGTGTCTGAGGTCCTGCTTTGAAAACTGGAACAGACCTGAGGCCTTCAGAGGACTTGTTGCTCCTCGGAGGGCAGATCACCTTGAACCTGCCCACTGAGCTAAAGGAAAATCAGGCCTGACAGAGCTACCGATCACACTGCAGCCCCTGGGGCTCCTGGAGAGGAAGTGTTTGCTGTGGCCTCCCCTTGGGATGTGACCTCTCCCTTGGAAGTGGAGTACAGGTACAAAATGCAGTGTGGGCAGACACTAGGGAGAGAGATTGGCAGAATGGTGCTGCAGTGGTGACAGAATCAGTTCCATACTTCCATTCTGTGGAGTGTGATGGAGCTCATCAGCTGGGGATGGCTTTACTGACCCAAAGGGGTTTTTATAGGACAGAACCCATGGGGGGCAGCTCTCATCCCTCAGCCCTGCTCTTCTAGCAAGAAATCTGCTGGGACTGGGAAGGTCCCTAAGGCAGCAGCACCTGCCTCCTTTAATCCCTCCTGGAAGAAACACTCAGGTTCCCACATGTTTGTATGTTATGATTTGGGGGTATCAAAAATACAAGTCACACATCATTCTTGCTCTAGCTGGGTTTGGCCATGATTACTTCACATCCTGTGACAATTCAGTATTTATCCCGAGCTCCAGGTGTCACCTTGTACATCCAGATTGTTTTAACTACCCCTGGTTGTCCAGAGTCAGTCCCTCACACTATTTTGTCTCCACTGTTTGTTGAGCTGGTTTTCCTTCTCTCCATGTGACAGATCCCTCATGTCACCTGCCTTGGGTCCTTGAGCACCTCAGTACAGATCCTCAAACAAAAGAGCTCTCAGGATGTCACCTCAACAGTACTGAAGGGACAATTCCTCTGCTGGAGCCTTTACAGCTAGAGCAGGTAAAAGAGCATCTCCCAGCTGGCTCCCTGCCTCGGCTGTCTCAGCTGAGGAAAGCGGATCAAATGGAGAACTCGCTAATGCGGGCACACACCTTTCTTTGATCTCCCTAATGAAAAACCAGACAGTGTGAGAATGAGTATTAACCAGCCCAGTATTAAACATGACTTGCACTGGATGTGAACAAGAGCAGTGGTATTACTGCTGTCAGTGCCATCGTTAGCCATGCTGACCCAATTAATGTGATAGGAAACACGACAGCTCAGCTGAACTGTTTAACTCGAGGGAATTTTCCATGGGTAGTAATTCCCCAGAGACAAGCCTGAGGAAGAGCTGTGTTTCCCAGAGACATCTTGGCAGTAGCTGCGGGACAGTTTCAATGACCTGTTTAAGATTACAGCATTGTGCCCATTGATTCATTGGAGTTTTACAGGGGGAAAAAGCAGATGTGACACTGCAGACTGCTGATAATGGCCCAGTCCATGGGTTATGCTGAGGTGGGTGTTACACAGCTAAAAGAATTTCTCTCTCTTTAAGGGAACTTATCCCTCTCACTTTGGAAAACTACAGCACCCTGGAGTGTTTGTCCAGGGTGTGGGGGAGGAGTGTGAAAGCTCCAGCAGGAATACCCAGTCTTAACCAGTTAATCTCTCCTGAGGAGTGGAAATCCTCCTGGGGAAGTTGTTCTCCACAGGTGAGCAGAGCACGTTGGGCAGGAGCCCCTGAGTGGCAGCAGTGTGTTAGTACAGAATTGCAGAGCAGCTCTGGCTGAGCAGGGCTCGGTTACACGGGGGACACAGGAAGAGCATGCCAAGGTGTCCGGGCACTCCAGCAGCCTGTGTTAATCAGGAAGCCGTGCAGAGGAGAAGCTGAGTTCAGAGCTGGAGGCAGAGGGAAGGTGGAAGAAGTGTCCATGGAAGAGCGGGGCACTGAGCCTGGCAGCACAGCTGGGGGCATGGGGCACTCCAGCAGCCCCCTCTGGACATTCAGGTATTAAAGAGACACTAAGGGAGTTCTTCCTGCATTCTTAATCAATTAAAAATGGTGCTTGATGACACTACCCAGGGAATAAAAGGCAAACAGGGAGCTCTGCTGTTGTGGCACGCTGAGGTGCAGGAGGGGAGCTCATGTAAGGCTCAGCCACAGGGACTGGAGCTTGGGGTGCAGCAAGGTATGGGTCAACTAAATGATTTTAGTCACTTCAAGCTGAAGTAAACACCTCAAGCAATATTTTACTTCCACCTTTTTCCTCATGCACTGGTGTAAAACTGCAAATTGCAGACATCTGTCCAAGCTGGAGTCTCTCTGTGCTCTGGCACCCAGATCCAGAAGCCCCCAGGAGCTTTCTCTGCCTGCCTGCCTTTGCGCCCCTCTGAGCCCAGCAGAACTTGGTTGATGTGAACTTTACTATTTCTTCACCAAATCCATCCCTGGGAGCCTGAGGAGCACAGCACTGCTCTGTTTTGCTGCTTGAGGCTGTTCCACCGCACCCATGATGGGTACTGCAAAATTTAAAGCTCAGAAAGAGCTGGATCTTAAAATACATGGTTAGCCCAGTATAAATAGGAAAAAAAAAACCCCATTAAATCCTCACTTGCTGGCCCTAGGGTGCCACTAATGTGATTGGAAGAGAAGGCCTCATGTAAGGGTCACAGAGGTCTCCATCCTGGAAATAAACTTTTAAGACCAGGAAAGTCTATCAGGTGAAGAATATGTACAGAACTAAACAAAGTGCCCCGGAAGGGATAAAAACCCCAGAGCCCGGCCTGTCCTTTGCAGCTCAGAAAACTCCTGAGGATGCCCAGAGCACACCCCATCCCTGCCTGGACAGAGCAGCCCCTGCTGGTGCTGGGATGGCTGCAGGACACCGGGATGGCTGCAGCAGGACACCTGGAGCTGAACCCCTGTCCCAGGAACACCCAGCAGCGAGGAGATGCCGATACACACCTGCACGGGCCGCACCAGTCCGTTTGTTGGTTGAGGCCAAAGCGAGCTCTGCATTTCTTAGGAGAGGCAGGATCTGAACACAGAAGCATGCGCGGCGGAGAATGGGCAAGGCAGAGGCACAAAGAGGAGGAGGAGCACGAGGAAGAAAAGAGGCAACATCATTTTAGCCACTTTAAACACACGACTAACAGACTACAATCCCATTATTTTCTGCTACAGAATGGCGCTGGCACCACCTGGAAAAAAGTGATCGTTAGGCAAATATCAGTGATCACTGCTGGCAGCTGGAGGTGGTTTGGGAAACAGCTTTGAGAAACGTGGGCAATTACAGGGAAATTCACAGCTCTTCCAATTTCTTAAGTCTGGAAAAGCTGCCAAATCCGGAGGCGATGCCCGACTCGTGGATCTGCATCCTTCCCGGCTCCCTGCCTTTGCAGCAGACACCACCGGGCTGCCAGCGAGCTCGGACTGCGCGCGGAGGAAAGAGGAGGAAATGTTGCAGAAGCAGGCTGAAAGCAGAGCTAGCACCACGGAGACCTAGGCCCAGGTATTCCACTCTGCCCCCATCATACCCTTCAGCTGGAATGGAAAAGCTGTTCTCCACACCTTCCTAAAACGTTGCTGTTTTGCTGTATAATTACAGGAATCACTAGGGTGAAGCCCTGTTTGCTTTCAGGCACATCGTGTTTTTCTCTGGTGTTGGGAATGAGATTGAACAGCACATTTCTGTGCTGGATTCAGCTTCTCTCTTTCAACCACTGCCAATGAATGTCTCATTGTATACAACCAGTAGCTGGTTTTCAGTCTGTAACAGGTGAAATTACAATTTTTGTATCACACAAACAAGACATATATAGAGATATATAAAAATATACCGTGCACTCTACATAAAGGCCTAAAAACTTGTATTCTTCTTATCAAACTCAGCACAGAATGAGATCAACAGTGTTAATTAAACTGAAGGTATTACTGGGACACATCTCTTGATAATGATTCCTTTTTCACTAATATTTATTGGTACAGATAATATTTATTCCTGATATGGCAGAAATACTTCAGAAATCAGCACATGAATAGCCTTGGGTGATGGGAATGTGTCTGTGACCATCTGAAACCTGTCCAAAGGGCCTTTTCTAATTGGCAGGGTGGTACAGGGAGGTGGGGTTTAGTATGACTTTGCTTCAACTCTACATTACTCTGAAATGACAACCAAAGCTGGTGTAGTCCCATGAATGATTTTCAGTCCTGCCACTACATTTCATCCCACACACAATATGGAAGCATTTGAGAGGAATTCTGTAGGTCTGATGGGGACATCCACCTTGGATGTTTTCAGTAGATAAAGTTTAGTGACAGTTTATATGAAGTTATTATACATTTGCCAAAATACAATCTTTTCAGTTTTCACACGCTACCCATGTTCTAAATCAAGCACGTCTATTAAAAAGTCACAGAAATGTTAATTTACCATGGCTTTAAAAAAAAAAAAAGAACGTGTATTTCTCTAGTTAAGCTCTGGAGAGTAAAAGAAAACATGGTAAAACACAGCAACTGCTTTGGATTCTCCCATCTGAGCAGGAAAGCAGGAACAGCTGCCAGGCTGCACGCACTTACCTGAGCTGGAATCTTGCTGCTTTTCTCGTGTTCGTCTCTTCTTTTTCCCCTAGGAAACCAAAGGAAAGGCTGTTACCTGTGCTCCAGAAAACTGAGGGTGCAGTGCAGGGTTTTTGGGGCTGGACTGGGTGCTGGGGATGGCTGCTGCCTCCCAGATAAGAGCCACAGTGCTGCTGGGTCAGCCCATTCCAGGGGGAGATGAACTGGAAAAGGCTGCTAAGGGACTAGCCAGGTTTATCTATGAGGGTGCCCCCTTCCTTTCCACTCTTCCATTCTAACACTCCTAAGAAGAAACCCAAGAGGAACTCTCAAAGTGAAACGCAAACGTGTTTTTGGGCACTTGTTATGGCTTCTGCACAGATTCATTCTGGGCTTGTGCCTTTTCTCAGGGGTTAACCTTCATTTCCAATACCCCCAGATCCAGCACCACAGGCATTTTGGCTCAGCACTTTGAGTGAGATCTGTGCATATTCAGAAACTGCAATAAACTCAAGAGGCAATGGCAGCCATGTCCCCACTCCTTCCCCCAAGCCTGCTCTACCTTCTCCCCAGCACAATGCTCCATGCTCTGGTTTATGAGTCCAGGACTATGCTGAAAATGCAGTTATGACCCAGATTTATGGTGCAGGCTGTGTCAGAAAGTGAGGGGAAAATGTTACTGGATGTAAACCAGCTGTAATAAAGCCTGTGCCTGTGCTGCTCAGCACCTCTGCCAGCTCCTGCCAGAACACCTCAGCCCACTCTGATGCACCTCACCTGGGGATCCCACCCATTATTGCTTTAATTAATGAACTGATAATTTAATTAATGTTTAATGAGATCAACAGAATTAAACAAGATTTGCTGCATGCAATGGAGAGAGTATGATTAATAGCTAATGCTCCTGTCATATTCTTATTCATCCTCCTTATGTTTCTAAAAGCACCTGGTCCATTTTAGAACCTTCCCTATTTCCAAAACATGCTTTAATGTGGTGCCTTATACCCAAACTGAAACTGATTCTTGATATTCCCTCATCCAAACGGGAAAGAAAGTTTTAGGAAATCCCCAGAAATTTATTTTTAAATAATACTAATGTATTTAAGTGCTTTTGCAGTTCTGGACCCATCTCTCATTCTTATTTCACTAATAAAAAAGTCCTGTTTTATCCCCAAACTGCTTCTTTGATTCACAAGATGCAGCACCTCCCCATGCCCCCTAATGAGCTGGTTAATGAGGGCACAGCAGCACGGAAGCAAATCTGGCTGTGTGGCACAGGCAGCTCCCAGGGCTGCCTTTGACCTGTGACTTTTTATATGACTTCTTGTGGTTTGAGTGAAGGTGGAAAGCTCTGAGCTGCGGTAAGCTTTTCCTTCAGTGGGGGAGCAACTGTATTTCCTGCCTGATATCCGCATCACGTGCTGCACGAGTGACCTACATTCCTCCTCCTCCTCATCCCTGCTCAACTTCAGAGAGAAAAGCATCTCTTCCAACAACCACAACACCCAAACCAGCTGGATCACAGTGCTGGGAGGACCAACATGCACTTTTGGAGCCCACCATCCATCTTCTGGAGAAAGGAACCAGCCCTTGGTTCGCCAAGGAACCAGATGAAAATGACACAGGACTGGGATTTCCATGGAGGATGTGCTTGGTCTTGGAGGAAGATGGTGCCATGCTCTCAGCAGTGCTGATGCCCTCCAGATGTGTGCCCATCAAAATGTGGGCTGGGGGCTTCCCATCACCTCTGCTTTTTCTGCATCATCTCTGCCCTCTGTTTTTGGGAGGAGTTTGGGGTGGTTTACAGGTGTTTTCTTGCCCTTGGTGGAGTTTTGTCATTCTGGAAGGAGAGCTGGAGTCAGTGTGGGAAAGATGGGCACTCATTGTGCAGTTCTCAGAGGTAAAAAAGTGTCTGTGAGGGAAATGATGGAGATGTGTGGGTGTACAGACATCTGAAGACTTATGTGTGCTTTGCTTCAGTTCACCAATGACCTTGTAGGCATGTAATGTCAAAACAGTCGTGAAAGTCGCAAAAAAAGACTCCCTACAAAAAGAACCACTATTTTAAATCACAGAATCAGAGAATTATTTGGGTTGAAAGGGACCTCAAAGACATCCTGTTCCAACCTCCTGACATGAGCAGGGACACTTTCCACTAGCCCTTGTTGCTCCAGTCACTGTCCAACTTGACCTTGAACACTTGCAGGGATGGGGCACTCACAGCTTCTCTGGGCAGCCTGTGCCAGGGCCTCACCACCCTCACAGATACCTCAGCTACTGTCCAAGATGCACAGGGCCGTTTGCTTCCATGAAATTACATTCCCAAAAATATATCCACAGCACTTAAAAGCTTCTTTTCCTTTCTATTTGTATATGCTTGCACAATAAGCAAAAAAATGCTTGTGGTTGCTTGGGGTTGTATCTTTCATCCTTTACACAGGGAATAAGGCAAGACGGTGTTCAAAATACCCCTGAAATGTGAATTTCTATGGCTCTTGTGCTGCCAGGAAGGCATTTCCAGGAGCAGGTGTTTGCTAGCTGCCAGCCCCCCAGGCCATTTTGGGCCATGCCCTAGGGTGGGGGTCCCACACTCACGTAGTTGTCTCTGGCAGACCAGCCGGGGTAGAGCTGCATGTGGAGCTGCCGTTCCTTGCGAGCCAGTTCGTAGTACTTGGCTTGTTCCTCCCGGGACAGCGCGTGCCACTGCAAGGACAAACAGCAGTGAAGCATGGCCCTGCTGTCCCCTCCACGGCCACCCCGCCCCAGGACACATCCAGCCCCTGCGTTCATGGGATAAGAGCACCCAGATTTGAAGCAGATTCTTGTATTGTACTGAAGAGCAGCTGTAAGGGACAGGGATGTGGCACTAGGTGATGACATTGGCCCCGTGAGCTCTTACCCTCCTTCCCAAGATCTGGTTGATGGCAGCACTCTCTTTCAGGGTGCACTCGGCGATGACTTTCGCCCGCATTTCTTTCATATACAACATGAAAGCGTTCAGGGGCTTCTTAATAGTGGGCTTCTTGGCTTCCTTCTCTCTCTTTGGTTCTGGTTGAGGTTTCCTTGGTGGGACAAAAGGAGGGGCTGTCAGCATCAGAGCCAGCAGAAGACTCGACCCCAAAACAACGCAACAGCACGAGCAGGTGGGGGGCCCGAGATGCTCCTCAGATGCACAGCGCAGTGTTCATCCATCCTCCCCCCGTCTGAGCACTGGGAGTGACAGATGAAATGTGTGCTGCTGAGCCAGCCCTTCCCACTCACATGTTTCGGTCGTAGTGCTCCATCTCTTGCTTGCCGGAGTGGGGCACGATGGCGGGGTGCGGGATGCCAGTGGTGTGCATGCCAGAGCCCAGCATCAGCGGGTGAGTGAACCTGCAAGAGACAGCGGGTGAGCGTGCCGGGAGGGCAGCGCGGGCGGGCACGGCGGGCCGGGCAGCAGGGCGTCCTCGGAGCGCTCTGCGCGGCCAAGCAGACGGACAGCGAGGACACGGAAAGCACGCGGGTGCTGCCAGGCTGGCGGGGGGCAGGCAGTGCCCACCAGCCCTGGGTCACCCATGTGGCACGGCTGGTCAGGCCGTGGATGGACAGGATCCGGTGCCATGGCGAGGGAAGCTCCTGCGGTAGGAGCCGGCCCGGCCGAGATCAAGGCTGCTTTCACCCATCAGTTTCAGCTGCTCAAATCTCTATTGTTGCAGTATCTCATTAGCACTGCAGAAAGGAACAACAAACTCAACTTGGGGTTTGGATGGGAGAGATTAGGACCACCCCACACCTTTCTTTTAACAGAAATAGACTAAGTCTGAACATGAACCCAACTGCAACTCTAGGAGGTGCACCTTGCCTAAGCAATGCGCTCCACAGCATGGGCTGAGATCACGAGAGGTCTCATTAGCTCTCAGGCTTCATTAGCTCTCTCCCGAGTTCTGGAGGATAAAGCCAGCAAAGTCAGCTTTGCCAAGCTTGCCACTTTATGACTGCAGCTTGAGATGGCAGAATTGCCCATGGGAGATGAACTGTTCATTAGATATGCTGGCACGAAAAGAAAAGCTGTTTAATTTAATCCACCAGCACAGTCTGATCTTTATCTGACCAGGTGTACTTTCTCGGCTGCAGCAGTGCTGCAAAATCCACCCCAAAATCCTGCAGGCAGGAGCTCAGGGAGGTTGCTGGGGCTCCACAGGGAACCGTTAGCTCCTCTTGCTTCACTTCTGAAGCTGTGCATGGGTGAGAAAAGGAGGGCTGGCAGCACTCCCTCCCCTCTTCTGCAAGGCTGAGGGGCTCCATGGATCAAGGGATGCATGGATCAAGTGTTGTATGGATTGAGGGTTGCATGGATCCAGGTTTCTGTGTGGCTAAGGGCTTGCCTGAGCAAGGGTTTGCATAGTTTTCCTGTGGGAAATCTCCACTAATAGCTCTTCAGGACAACATGAAGCAGAAGCAAAAGCTGGTGTGGCCCTGGCATCCCTATGGAACCAGGAGGGCTTTGCCCAGCAGCACACCTGGAGGAGCTGGGCTCATGGTTCCCATCCACAGGGGATGCATTTTGCTCACCCAAAGGCAGAAGCTGTGTTTGTATCTCACAGAAATGACTTGTTCGGATGGGAGGGCAGCAAATCACTGCCCCTCCTGTCCTGCTTTTAAAGCTCAGACCAAGTAAACCAGATCCATCTCTGCAGAGCAAAGCGGTGGTGGCAGCAGGGACACATTCAGGATTAGTGACACGGAGCAAAGTCCTGAGCAATGGATTCCACCCCATTTCCCAAGGCTGAGCTGAAGGCTGGAGGTTTTGACTCTCTTTAGAGCACTGCTGAAAAAATCCCAACCGTTGTGCATCCTTCCTCCTCAATATTCCCCTGAGCACCCTTTGGACCAGACACTGCCTGAAAGCGCCTTCTCTCCCCGGGGCTGCCCTGGGAGGGTGTGTGGCTGTCCCTGGGTGGCTGTGGTCTGCTGCAAGCTCCTGCTGCACAAACTGCAAGCTGCGTGACCAGCCGAGCTGCCCTGTCTGCCACAGCTCATACTCACCTGGAGAAAGAAGCCCCAGCAGAAAGCGCTGACGAGTACGGCTGTCTAAATCCACATGACGGGAGCGGATAGACAGACTGGCTCTGCCTGGGATCAGGAAGAAAGAGTCTATAAAGTATCCACAGCTACGTGGTATTTCCTAAAGATACCCTGTGCTAACAGGACTTGGTGCCCCTGGTTGGGTGGACACTCGGTGTGCCTTACGCTTGAGGGGCAGTGTGGGCTTTGGATGTTATTATTTTGAGAGAACCTACAAAAGTTCTTTGTGGGCCTTCCTACAAAGGTTGGATCCAGTTCTGACCCCCTCTGCCCCTGGTACTGACTAACGCTGCAGCTTTGAGTTTACCTGGTAACAATGCAAAGTGCAGAGGTGTGCTGAAAAATCAGATGTTGCTATTGCACAGAAGTTGCTCAAAAGAGCACAGTGTGACCAAAAAAAAAAATAAATTTAAAGCCTGCTTAGATTCTCTGTGAGGTGCATAAGAAGCTGCACCAGGAGGATAAATATAAAGAAAACTTCCTTATCATGCAGTGACCAAGCACTGGTTGTCCAGAGAGGGTGTGGAGCCTCTCACTGGAGATATCCCAGGATTGTCTGGACACAATCCTGTGCCATGTGCTCTGGAACCACTCTGCTTGAGCAGGGAGGTTGGAGCAGATGACTACTGTGGTCACTTCCAATTTCATCTACTCTGTGATGCTGTGATGCCCCAAGCACAGGAGACTCCTGGAGCCTGGAGAGAAGGCAGCTACCCTGCCTTTGTACTTCAGGAATGCTCTGATTTCCTCAGCACACCCTTTTATGGACACCCATCAGTTTTAAAGAAGCCAAAAGCTCAGTCCTACATTCTTTTTGAAAAGAACTGGGGACCAGACATGTATCAGACCTGGGGCTGGAAATTATTTTTGAGATAGTAAAATAACTATGCAGGAAGTTCCTTGTTGTTCCCAGTAAGGGAACCCCCACATTTTCATATGGAAATAGCTCAAAAATACCTTGGATTGTTCTGAAAACCTGCCAAAAGATGCTTCTAGCCTAAAACTGCACATGGAGATCATAGAATTACAGAATGCTTTAGGTTGGAAGGGACCTTAAAGCTCATCTCATTCCAACCCACCCTGCCATGGGCAGGGACATCTTCCATTAGACCAGCTTGCTCCAAGCCCCATCCCACCTAGCCTTGAGCACTTCCAGGGATGGGCACAATGGGGTGCTTCCAACTGTGCTGGCTCTCACACTCCTCTGGCCAGGCTGCACAGAGCTGTACCTAAACCCAGCACCAGCTCTAATGATGAAAAAAATCCACAAAAAGTCCATTACCATTTAGCATGGTGCACTGTGAAGGACCCAAGCTCCTGAATGCCTGGGATTTTTCAGGGCTAAAGAGAAGTTTCTGCCCTGAAGAGGAATAATGACAGCGGGGCAGCAGCCAGACCCCTGAGCTGTGCTGGGCAGGAAGGAGGCTCCCGTTCCTGCTGCTGTCTGAAATCCTCCTGGCTGGACTGAAATCTGGGGGATCTGTCTGCAGGAAAGGCAGCCGGGGCTGTTTACACCCTGGCAGGCAGAAGCCCTGTCCGACCCCTCAGATGTCGGGGTATAAACACACCAACAAACAGCCGAGCTGCCGCGCACCGGGAAACCCAAACAGCCTTTGAAGTTGGAGGCGGCTGCCCCAGGGCCAAGAAAACACTTGGAGCTAATCCAGAAGCGACCTGGGTTACTCCAGGGGCTGGGGCATTGGGATGGGAATGGAGTCAGGCGCTTGCAGCTTCATCTAAAGTCCCCCTGACATGAAAATTAAAGCAACTGCAAAATCAGTCCCTGGTGGTTGGGAGTGCACGATTACAGCCCATATCATGGAGTTACTGGTGTGGGTTGGAAGGGACCTTAAAGCTCACCTCATTCCAAGCTCCTGCCATGGGCAGGGACACCTTTCCCTAGATCCAGTGCTCCAAGCCCTGCGCTACTAGACCATGAACACCTTTAGGGATGGGGCAGCTGCAATGTCTTGGGCAATCTATGCCAGGGCCTCACCACCCTCTGCTTAAAAAACTTCCTAACATCTGATCTAACTTTCCTCTTTTGGTTCAAAACTGCTCCCCCTTGTCCTATCACTATCTGCCCATATAAAAAGTGCCTCTCCCTCTTTTTTATAAGCTACTTTTAGGTACGGGAAGGGACTCTGAGGCCTCCCTGGAAATTTCTCCAGGCTGAAAAACCCCAGCTCTCTCAGCCTGTTTCCAGAGAATCACCTGGTGATGGGAGGGTGGCTCAGGAAGAAGGCTGTGGGATGGTGGAGGAGAGGCTGCCTTGGCACCACTGTGCTCGGCCCCGGGCACAGTGAGTGACACGATTTGCAGGTTCCTGGCTAATGTTTACTGCCAGGCTCCCATAAGCAAAACTCACTTGACTGGACTCTTGGAAGCTTTTATCTGACTGTCATCCCAGCTTAATTACAGAGAGAGTGATTGCAGCTCCTCCTCCTGAAGCGCTCAGTGAGAGCAAAGCCAGTTTGTGCCCAGCTCCTGCCTGCCAGCTTGTGGAGGAAAAGTTGCTTCCCATGTGTAGCTGCCCTGGCCTGGCAGCTATTGGTGGCATTAGCACAACCATGGAATCCTGTAATGGTTTGGGGTGGGAGGAACCTTAAAGATCATCCAGTTCCAATCCCCTGCCATGGGCAGGGACACCTTCCTCTAGCCCAGGTTGCTCAAGATCCCATCCAACCTGGCCTTGAACACTTCCAGGGATGGGGCAGCCACAGCTCCTCTGGGATGTATCCCTGGCATGACCATCCCTGGCACACAGCCCCTGCTGCCTGCTGCTGGCATGGGGGGATGCTACCATGAACCTGCCAGGCTTCAGTGCTTCAGCACCCACCCACAGCGGTGTGCTGAGCCTCAGCTGAGGACTGGGCACTCCACAAGTGGGGTTGGGGTTCTTCCATACATTTTGGGCAAGGAAAAGAATGAGCAAAACTCTATTAGACACGCGTGCTCAAGGTGCTGCTCTCTGCATGTCAGGCCCTTTGTTGCTTTACCATATCTGCTCTATTAGCCATTAATGAAAACATCTGATGGAGCTGCAGGAGGATGCCAAACTCCTTGGATGCTGGAGCAGCTCTCAGCCATGGAAGCTCTCTCCACCACCAACTGCCCCACAAAATCTCAATAAAAAACCAGACTTCTCTCCCTTCATGAGCCCAGAGCTGTCTGAACAGCATCATCCTAACCCAGGAGTGGACCTTCCATTTGACAAACAGTCTCCTTTCTCCCCACTCCAACTGTTTCTTTCATGTTACAGCAGAGTCACCCCAGTCCTTGTTTTTCCTGAGGATGAATCACATCATATGAGGAGTTAAATCATCACCCAAGAGTAGCAGATTTAGCACAGAAGGCAAAATGTAATCTCTTTGAAGCCAGACTGTATCAGAGGCCTCATTCTCTGTTTCCTTGTGGTTAAATATCTGGAACATGAAATTCATAAACAAAACAAAGCAAAAGCTAACATTTTACTTCGTGCTTTAAGAAGCTTCCCCTTCCCCACTCTGCAATATGTTCTTTCACCTGAAGCTCTCTGCCGGGCTTTGCCAGGGTTTTATCCACTGGCACTGGGGGAATGTGGCCACTGTGCCTGTGATCACCAGCCCTGCACCCTCTCCTCATCCCAGCAACCCTGAATTGCCACCTGCAGCCACCAGTCTCTCTGCCAGCCTCTGCCATGTCCCTACAACATCACCAGGGATTAAACATTAATCTGAGGAGTGACGATGCCCACGCGGCAGCACCTGCCAGACCCGCTCTCTCAGTGTGCTCATGGTCACGGGGACAAAAGCCAGTGGCAATGACCACAGAGAACACACTGGTGTATTTTTAACTTGCACCCCTGGGGCAGGTTTACCAGCAGGCTGTGCTTTGCAGGATGCTCTGCAGGGCTGGCCCACATGGTGGGTACATTTTGTGCTCCAGCTCATGGTCTCTGCCTTCCCATGCCTACTGGGACAGTGGTTACCAACTGGCCAGGCTGTGGGTACCAGGGCTGCTTCCTGGCAGGTCTCTGCCATGATGTACTTTTTCCTTGTGTGTCAGATCCCAAGAAACACCACGGCCTGGCAGATGGAGCATCCCACAGGATTACTCTGTACTGGTGGTGTGCTCAGGGAAAGCACTGTTTGTGCCGAAAAGTCCAGTGAGGGAGAAAATTACCTCCTACTCAAAAAAGAGACTTTTGCTGTGATTAGGAGGGGTGGGCAGGAAGCTCTCTCTGGGTTCCCTAATCCACACAGACAGATGTAAAGCAGGAGGCAGTTTTGGATTGGGCAGGTTGCAACCCCTCTCCATGGATGCCTCAGCCAGGACAAAGCCTTCAGCCTCTCCACGGCTCTGCTCCCACCTCCAAGACAGGCTAAATTCTCCTCCCTCTTCATGCAGCGCACAGGAGGGGTGAAGCTGGGGGAAGGCACCGTGGAGGTCTCGGAGAGCAGCAGCAGTGGTCGGGCTGGCTCAGGGACCCGTCCCTGCGGGGCCGGGGCCGGGGCCGAGCCCCCCTCACTCACCATCCCATCGACGGCGTGATCTGGCCCACTCCAGCGGGGGGCAGCGGGTAGAAACCAGGGATGTCTGAGGTCTGGGAAGGACGGTGCACTCCTGGAAGAAGGGAGAAGCAGAGGAGTTGAATGTGGCACTGCACTCCCTAGGTGACTCAGATTGATCCCAACCCCCTGGCGGATTCATCTATGGACACTTGTGGACAGCCACACGGAATAGCCATCTGCAGGTGGCAGGCTGGTGTTTCCTGTGCTTCTCTCTGTGGGGATGTGGTGGGTCATCCACACTGCAGCAAAATCACAAATGTAAGTAGGGGGTGGAGGAGACATCTCGCTCTTGCACAAGCATCACAGCTGCTCCATGCCACCCTGAGGCCAAGCAGCACGGTGCTTTGGTAAGGATTTGGCTGACTCCAGGCATCCTTCTGCCTTTCCCAGAGAGCCCACTCAGGTGCTCAGTGGATGGTCAAAGCCATTCCTCTGCTCCCTCTCCATCAGTCATCTGCAGGAGCCCTCATGAGCAGGCAGTGGGGACGCTCCAGCAGGCATCACTTCCAACTTAATTTTAAGTAATTTGAGTTCAAAACAATTGTTCTGCAGCTCTGTGGGTGCCAAGGAACTATGGAGGTGGGTATGGTGCCAGCTGGGAATTCACCCTCCACATGGGGAATCCCTCTGTGATCTTCAAAGCCGCTGGCACAGCAGCATGGCCAGGGGACAAAGCCACAGCATTGCTCCGTTCCTAGCTGGGCTGGAAAACATCCTGTGCTGCCTGGGGCTGCGGGTGGGACTCAGACAACCACGGCGCTGCTGGCAAAACCAGCCTCCAGCTGACCCCTGGACTGGGAAACTGGAGGGGTGCTGGGGCTGAGCTCTGAGAGCAGCCTAGTGCAGTGATGGCTGCTATTGAGCCTCAGACAAAAACTGGGAACAGGGATTATCCAGTGGCCCTCCTGGATGATAAACACATGGACTAAACTGGTGATGAATTGCAAGCAGTTGCAACTGGATTTTTATCCTAGGTGTTTGAATGATACCTTATTAATTAGGAATGACACCAACTGATTCTAAGCATTTTATTAGGAGTCAGCTAAAATAAATATATAACTGACCTGACAGGAATATATAACCTAGTACAAGACCTCCTTCAAGTGGGACTCAGTGGCCCATGGAGGCTCAAACAAAAGCAGGCCTGCACAAGGCAGCTGATGGAACATCCTCAGATTTGCACCCCCAACAATACGAGCTGCGTAAGTCAGAGCACAAGTTATTCTTGCTGGCCCAGTGGTTGGGCCACCAGCCACTGACTCAGAATTCCTGCTTGTATTTCCTGGTCTGTGTGTCCTTGGGCTACTGTGAGAAACTTTAAAGGGATGCTGGGAGAACAAGTATGAGAGTGCCTCTCAAGTGCTTACACTGTGTGATAGTGGGAGCTGTTTCAGTGATGAAAACAGAGATGGGGCACATCCAGGATGAACACGGAGAAAATCCTCCCCCAGCAGTGCAGGCATGGGGCATGTATGATCACAGCTGCACCACAAAGGCAAGACCCAGCTGAGCATCATGGGCTGAACCCATGAAATTTCCTTGAAATTGCACAAGGTGGGTCTCTGGGGCAAACAGACTCCCTGTGTCTGTAGAAGTACCAGCTAAATGGATGGACTGAGGGTGCAGGTGGGCAGCCCAAGGACAGTGTTCTGGAATGACTGACCCACTGCAGAGCTGAATGCTCAGGGACTGCTCCAGTGCCATCTGCAGCCTCCACAGATGGATTCAACCAGCTCTGCCCTTGGGTGAGCTGCTCTTGTAGCACTTAAGGTTTCCCAGGCTGACAGTGAGTCCCAGGAGGCAGCTCATGGTGAACAGCTCCTGGAGGGACAGAGCTCTGCCAGGTACAGCAAAGGCAGCGTGGGGGAAGGTGTGTTGGGCTGCCTTCCTGCACACTTTCTCTCAGACTCAACTCATTACCTGAGCTTTTAGTAGGTTCAATTTGTTAACTCTTTCTATTTTTCTGCTGAGTTTATTACCCTCTGATGGCTGACAAGCAGTATGCTGCCTGCAAGACAACAAGGATGTGCCTGGGTATCCCCTACACCAGACCTAAATCCTACCCATCAGCATCCCTAATGAGTCCAGAATGCGACTTCCAGACCTAAATCCTACCCATCAGCATCCCTGATGAGTTCAGAGTGTGGCCTCTCAGTTCAGACCAGGGATTATTCAGTGGGTCCTCCAGCCAAGAGCATCCTCAATAACCCATTGTTTTATCAGTGATGTTAACTTGGTGAAGCTGATGCCTCTGGGATGGTTTGGATCACTCCTGAGTGGAGGCCTTTGGCCAAATCCCAACAGTTGGTTTTGTGCCTCTGTTTTGGCACTGGCTTCTGGGCTCTGATGGACATTGTCCTTCCTGAATGCAGTTTGACACAAAAATGTCAGTTTGCTTGCTTTCCCATGAAATCAAGCCCAGGTTTGTGTAAAAAAACTGGGTAATCTGAACAGATGTTCTACACCAATGTAAGGCTGAGAAAAGTTTGATTTTACACTCAGTTTGCCAGGAACCCATGAAGAATGATGGATGGGGGTGAATTCCTCAACACATACTTGTATTTACAGTTTATTTTAGAGGGTTTAACCTCAACATACTGTACTTTCCTCTATAGCCTCATGAGCCAATTGACACAGCCTGGGCTCACACAGGAACACAAAAAGCCAAACCAGGTGGCAACCACATAACATGTGGCTACGGGGACACACATGTCACAGCCCAGTCAACTATCAGACACCAATCCTGTTTAGTCAAAATATTTCCTGTTTCAAGCATTTATTTTCTCAAAATGACAACCTGACAACAGTTTGGGTATGAGTCAAAGGAAAGATTACTTTCCATTTTCTGGTTGACTCTTGTGCAGCATTGTGCAGGCTCTGGTCTGGTCAGAGAACTGAGAACACCCCATCAGCAGGGCTGGCACTTTTGGTATCAAACTGCCCACGGCCAGATCACAGAGCATTGCCAATAAGCTGAACAACCTCCTCCTGCTAAGCAATGTCCCAGCTGACCAAAGGTCCCGATTTTTCTCATGGATTTGGGACCAGGAAGGTCCCAGAGGAAGGAAGGTCCCAGGAAGGTGCCAGCCCCAGTGGTCTCCAGCTCTTCCCCCCTCCCAGCACACAGGTCCCAGTGTGCAGTACCTTGTTTCTGGTTGATGTCAGCGGGCAGGTGGGGGGAGTGGGAGCTGTGGCTGAAATGCTCGTTGCTGTACGGGATGAGCGGGGTCAGCGGGTGCACTCCGTGCGACGGCTGCACGACGGGAACTTTGTTGGACTGCAAGACACAACGATGCAGAGGACTCAGAAGCCATCAGGATCCACCAGCAAGGACAGTCAGTGCCCTCTGCAGTCCTGCTGTTGCCAGCAAGGCTGGGGATAACTAAAAACACTACACGAACACTAAACAAATTACTAAACAAACACTGCAGCATCCTGCAAAGAAACCCAAAACCCAATCCATAAACCAAGCAGGGAAAACAGCTGGAGATGATTTCTTGGATAAGTGGAAAACAGATCAAACCAGCTTGAAGTTTTCAAAGTTCAGAACTTTTTTCCCATTCATTTCCAGTATCTTTTACTCCAGGATGAATGCTCCAAGTCTGTTACCCAATGCAAAGCTCTTGTTCTCTGTCCTGGACTACCACAGGGTCTAAATCTGGACTTTCACAGTGAATCCTTCATCTTCACTGTGAAAGTCATGTTTGGGATTTCTTAATCAGTGCTGTCATGCAAGGACAGACACAGGATCACAGAATCATTTGGGTTGGAAAAGACTTTATAGAGATCATCAAGTCCAACCATTAACCCAGCACTGCCAAGGCCACCATTAAACACTGAGGGTAATGTCTTTGGAAACAGGACATGGTCACCAGTTAGCCCTTGGGCTGCAATCCCTGTTGGGCTGAGCTCCAGTGCTGGAGAAGGACCAGAGGGAGCTGAGGTAATTCTGGAGATGCAAAAAAAGTCCAGGAAAAGTAATCAAAGAAAAATCTGTCTCCTCTTGTAGCTGCTCCTCGCTACGTGCAGCATGGCTGTTGGAGCCCAACACCTTGGAAAAAGCCCTTTTTGGTGAACACAACAGGAAGTCCTCCTGCATGTTGGAGCAGAGACAGGGGAACCTGCTTGGAAGAGCTGCACAGCAGTGAGGAACACACACACACACACACACACACACACACACACACACGCTGCCATCTACGCTGCCTCCTCGCCTCGAGTGCCTCGAGCTGTTTCCTACATGCCCAGTTTCGCCCATGGTTGCCTTTAAATCCAAACTGACTTCATCTTGGTGGTGGAAAGTTAGGATTTGTCCCAGATAAATCCACAAAAGAAACCAGGACTAACAGCACTCCAGAACAGGGTCAGTCTGGGAACAGAGCAGGTCAGACAGCTCTCCAGGGGCTAGGAGCTGGGCATGCCAGCCAGTTTTCATCAGTCTCATGGGGATGTCTGCAGATGATTTGCTGTGTGACTTCTGACAAGTCATTTACAATCTCTGAACTCAATTCACTGGTGCCTTCCACTTTGGTAATGATTTTGCTCAGGCAGAATGAGCACAAAGCTCTGGCTGGCTTTTTCAGACAGTGGCTCTGATCAACCTGTCCTGGACCCATCCTGGCTGCTCCAAGTGAACTGGGAGCCCTGGGCAAGTCCTGTGTTTTGCATCCCTGCTCTGAGGAGGAAACCCATGAAGCAGAAAAGAAAACAGACTGATGGAGACGCTGCTTTACATCTGCCTTTCCCACAAAGGTTTGCTCATGCAAATAAAAACCAAGAGGCTCACAGGTTTGCATTTGAGAATGAATGAAAACCCTAATTCCTGGTGCTTAACAGGTGTAGGTTTACTGCACACAGTGGGGTACTGGGAATGTAATCCCCCTTCCCAGCACAAACTGGTGTGGTACAGGCATTCCTGTCCTGCAGCAGGGCCATGGGTTATGTGGTTTTCCCATCAAGAGCAGCACTGGGCTGGTTCCTGCTTAGTTAAACACATGTTTGGAGCTCTGAGCTCTTTCTATTCTTAGCCATGAAATGAGATGAAGAAGAGCTTTTCAGTGATATTTCTAAAATTAGCTATGGTTTAGCTTATTTAAGAGCCACAAAGCCTAAATGAGGGATATGCAGCTCTACGTGTACATTCTAACATGACACTGGAGCAGAACAAGCTCAGTGTTGAGCTGTTTGAAAACCTCAACTCAAGCACTTCTTCTGTTCAAAGTAGGACAGATCTTTCTTTCCCATTTGCCTCATGCCTGATCCAAAGCACAGCACCATTCACCAGCCAGCCTCGCTGCCTGACAACTTTGAACAGCTTTCAGAGCAGTGGCAGGAGACAGGGGATTGGAAGGAGATGTTTTTTAAGGTCCATTCCAACCCAAACAACTCTGAGATTCAATGGTTCAGTGGTAACCTGGTGGTACAACAAAACTTGCAGTTCAGTTACTCAGTTTTTCCATCAGTTCAGATGGAAAACAACATGCTGCACCAGTAAGAAGAGCTGCCTCCCCATGACCCTTCTACATTTGCCCTTGCCTCACTCAAAAACTTCTCTACTCCCTAAAGCCATAAAGATCTGGTGGGGAAGAATGACCAGCAAGCAGACAAGAAAAAATCCAGCAAGAGGCTATTTATCCCCCTTTCCACTTCCTCCATTAGGGAGTTTGTAACAGGAACCTATCTCCCAAAATCAGGGAGGGAGGAAATGCTGCACAAAAATATGGAGAAATAGAGAAAACTCCATGTTGATCCTGGTTCAAAGACTGCAGCTGCCAATGGCTGCGGCCCATGGCCATGACTGCAGCTCCTGGTCTTCCCCAGCTGCACTATGAAACCATACCTGGCTTACAGAAATCCGTGTGCCAGGGAAACGGGATCAATTCCCTGTTTTTTGCAAGGTCTAGATTGTGTTCCTGAAAATCAGCTGCAGCTGAACCTTGAAGAGGCTTTTCAAAGCCAGGACTTAGCAACTGACAATGCTTTATGCCATGAAGTTAGCCTGATGTAAATGTTTTCTCCCAAGAGGGCTGACACAAGGGCAGTGGTTTGGTGTTCTCTCAGAAGGTCCCCTGGGAGGATACCGGGTGCTGCTGGTCAGGACATCACAGGGGACAGGCTGTGGTTTGGTAAGGCATCTTATTTTGTCTCCTGGGTTTCCACACAGCCCAGAGCTGCAGTGACAGAGCTGCTCACTACCCAACCACCAAAAATAACGCTGCTGGTGCCAAACATCATGGCCCCAACACCAATTTGTCACCTCCTGTCCTTCAGCAGCCATGGGGGGACCTGAAGGGGCTCCAAGGACAGCTTTGCCCCATCTCCTCCAGCACAGCCCCTTGAGGACAGGTTAGGGAATGAGCTGTGCAGCCATGACCTCGTGCAGAAATGAGGAGACACATTTACAGCAACTGCAGAATGGCATTTCCAGAGGAGATGGAGCAGCAGGATGGGGTTTGCAAGCCTGGAGGGCTTTTTCCCCCACCTCAAATTTGCTAAATTGCAGCTCTGCTGTGTGCCAGCTCCCATGTGAGCACTGCCCCCTCCTCCCCTGTGTGCTGGGCCAGGCCCAGATGCTGCAGTGCATCCCCCTCCCAACACCAACCATCCCACCAACCCCCCTGAAAATGACTGAAAAACCCAATGCTACTCAGGGAAGAAGATCCCTCCTTGAAGCCAAGATATGACTTTAATAACTAGAGATAATTGGAGGAACAAAGAGAAAAGACAGTAGCATTAATTATTAAGAAAGATTAATTGTTGGCAAGGCAAAATTAGATCTCCCCACTCAAGTGTGTGATTGTGATGGGATCTCAAGGCCAGACAGAAAACTCTTTCCTCTGAGCACATCCAAAGCCAGTGGATCTTGCATATGAGGATCACCCTCACCACTGGAGTTTCAGAGCATTTTGGCTCCAAGGTGCCTGATCAGGCTCCACATCATTTGCCTTTGCTCCCATTCTCCATGACAATGCTCTGACCACAGGTAGCAGTGGGGTTATACAAGCTGCTGGGATGCTGCTGGTTGATCAGAACTATAAATGATTTTAATCTACATGTGGGGTTTTCACTAGAGAATGGTATGAGATTATAATCAAACATTTTCTGGAAAGCACCTTGTGTTAGCAAGTATTTTAATTCATTTTTTAAAGACTTATCTATTTAGTCATGACATGCTAAAAATGAGTAGTTTTACTTTGCTGGTTTGATGGAGGATTTTTCTGTTAAACTTTAAAGCTAACCTTAGAAAAACGTAGCACAGAAGGCCAGAAGTCAAAATTTGAGTGAAATGATCAAACTAAAAAATTTCCATGGCTGGTAAGACTCTGAGTTTTTAACTCTGAAAATATTGTAGGAAAATTTTTTTTTTTTTTTCTTGGATCAGTTTAGGAAAAGAAACAAATTTTAAAAAAGAGGATGTTTTGCAACCTGTGAAAAGTATTCCTTGCTACAACTGAACACTGCTATTAAAAGCTATAAAAAGTGGTCACACCACACTGCCTGGGGGGCTGCTGAGGATCCCAACATCCCACCAGTGCTGGGCTCCTCCAAAAGCACCAGTGCTGCTTTTATGGATAGGAATTACTTTAATTAATTTTCTGGTAGAAGACAATTCAGAACTAAAATAAAGTAGTTTAACTCCACTGCCCCTTCCAATGGTGTAAAACGTTAAATTTCATGCTGTTAAGTTTTCTTTGGGGATGTGACTTCAAGGGGTGCTCCCCATGGAGGACAACAGGGTGCTGCCTGCCTTGCACAAACCACAGCTCCCAGAACATCAGCCAACACGCCAAGAGCTCAAACTGCTGGAAACCCTGCACTGGGGAGCTGCTGGGTGCCCAGGAGCCTGCAGTGAGAGGGAAGTTCCAGGAGCCCTCAGTGACCCTTGGAGCCTGGCTGTGCTGAGGGAAGGCTGGGACAGCCTGCAGGGAGCAGGAGCAGCAGGAGCTGGTGGCCAGGGCGAGCGCTGCGGTTTCCAGCCTCGCTGGGGAGCCGAGCCGCAGTCAGGTGAAATTACTCACATCACTTTCAAATTTTCCCACGTTGCCAGCCCCAAAGACAGAGAAATGAAGAGCCGTGGGCCAGCCCAGCAGTGGCCTGTGTGCAGCAAAGGGCCTGGCCAAGGGAAGGGAGCTGGGGCTGGCGCTGTGCCATGCTGGTGGCCATCACCACCACGGCAGAGGGGGTTGGGCAGTCCCAGAGCCCTGTGTCACTGGCCGAGCTGTGTGTCTGGCTGCCGGGAGCATCCCCCAAGGCTGTTCTCAGCTCAGATGCCAGGCTGAGCTCTGAGCAGGTCTCTGTGCTCCCCTGCCCTGCGTGGGTGCCTGGGTGCAGCACAGGAGCTGCAGACTGCAGTCCAGCCCCGAGTTGCCCCATATGCGTTTGCTTTGACATCACTTCTCAGAGAGGGTGAGATGAGTCGACGTGTCGACTATGAAAAACAAAACCTACCAAGGTTTGCTGTTGCTGATTCAATGAGGAATTAATTCCTCTTCACTGCAAAATTAGTCATCGTGCCACAGAAAGAAAGGTATAAGGTCAGGCTGCACCAAGCATGCCCCGCTGCTGGGGAAGCTACCTGTGACCAGGGGCACTGTGCCTTTTGCTCTTTATCCTCCAATCAATCCAAATTAGCAAATCATTAGGGATGGACTGGGGACATTAGTCCAGCTTGGATGAGGCCCTGTGCAACCTGGTCTAGTGGAAGGTGTCTCTGCCCATGGCAGGCGGGTTAGAACTTAGATCTCTAAGGTTTCTTCCAACCCAAACCATCCTGTGACTCTGTGGTATGATCAAGGACATAATTAGGCACATCCCACAGCATCAGATGCCAGGAGGGCTTCCAGGAGGACTCCCAGGGGAATGCTGTCACTTGGGGCACTGGGACCCAGAGTCCATGACTCAAAGCCAGCCCTGCACACTCTAAGTTCTGGTAACACCTCCCAGCTCAGGGCCCCAGACCGTGTCAGCAGACAGCTTTGCCCCTCGTTTCCCGGTGATGTTACACCAGGAGATGCTGATCAAAGGTCCCCCAGGTACCCACTGCAGACTGTTTTTGGCACTGGCTGCACACGTCGGGGCCAGAGCCCTCACAGCCCGCAGGCAAAGGCAGCATTGACTCATTTCTCATCTCAGCACACATTTTTCTCTTTTCTCACTTTTGCTGCAGTCCCAGCGCCCCAGCCCGCTGCCGCAGAGAAAAGGAAACAGGGAAAGTTAAAGCCACCCATGCTCAGGCACTGCCCTCATCCAGCCCTGCACCCCTCCAGCAGAGACAAATTTTGGCTGCAGCAGCAGCATCTTCTTGGCCACTGCCCAGGTCAACCAGAATGACTGTGGCATGGAGAGCTGGATCTGGTTCTTACCCCAGCACAAGCACAGGTTCCTCAAGAGACCTCATCCCCAAGCCCAGAAGAGTCCCACTGTCCTGTGCACCTCACCTCTGGCTGGCCCTGGCATGCTTATGAGCAGCAGTCAGATAGAGAGGAAAGGAAAATGTCCAGTTATTAATTCCTGCATTAATTCTGCATATGAATTGTAACAAGGAACTGATTGGTTTAAGAGACATATCACACATACAGGCAGATGCTGTCTTGGCTCAGGTTTTCATCCAAACATTGCCCTCACGCTAGTTTTTATCTCTGCACTCTACATTTTGTGGTTGATGGAGCATTAATTTCCCAACTCTTCCCTTTCCCCCTGATTTCTTTCAACTTCTTTAAAATCCAGCTCTGCTTTGTAAATGCTGATGAGGCACCCGGGTAGCCCTGATCTTTGCACATTCCAGAGGATGTGCTTGCCTCAGTGGCCAAACTCAGCTCCCTTGATCCTGATTCCCCTGTGACTGGGATGTGCATCAAGTTCCCTGGCATTTCACACCTTCTCTGGCTCAGCTCTCACAGGGGTGACCAAGCTGCAGACATCATGGGGACAAATCACAGAATCACAGAACAGTTTTGGTTGGAAGGGACCTTAAAGATAATAGTTACAGCTCCCTGTCACAGGCAGACATATACCACCCACTAGCCCATGTTGCTCAGGGCCCCATCCAACCTGCCCTTGAACACTTAACAGCAATGGGGGAAATACAGGGAAAGAACTTCAAAACCTTCCAAAATTTCTCAGTGCTGCTGCTGGTTTCTGGTTTTAATGGTTATTATTTTTCAGTCAAACTCTGCAGGGGAAATAAGGTGAGTTTTTCACCATTTACGGGCACAGGAAGAGCTGTTTCACTTCTCAAGTATTTATCTTCTAAGAGAAAGATGTAGGTGGTTCTTCCTGAAAATTTAAAAATTAAAAAAGGCATGGAAAAATAAAGATGAAAAGTCCCTCTCAGAGGTTGCTTTCTTAGGGTGACAGGGGACAAGTGTGGAGGCAGCTACACCACAGAGATGTGCAAGCCTCAAAAAATGAAATTTAGACATCACCACGCAATGTTTACAGTTCCATCCAGCAGAAGAGCCACCTCACTCCAGATGCCTCCTCAAACCTGCAGAAAGTGCCCTCATGCAATGCTTTCCTTGCTTGGGAAATGCTCCTGCTGTGATGTTCAAAGCATCTGCTCAGGAGGGGAGAGCAACCCCCCTCCAGTCCCAATGTGCCACTGCCACAAAAGGTAGCAGTGACATTTGGCTTCATGGAACCAAAATGCTGGGGCAATATAATGCAGGGGCTACACTGCAGCAGCAAACCCCTGCTAGTCTCTCCCATAAAACAGGGCAATTTAATTCTGGGGCTGCATCAACCCCCAGCTTGCTCTGAAACATCCATCCCTGGTTATTGGCTCTCTGGTGTTCTGGGCTACACAGAAAAAAAAAAATAAATCTCTGTCCCCATCATGCCCTGTGGTTCTGAGAATTTGAATCAAAACTTGCAAACCCTGGAGTTACTGGTAACGCTTGAGGCTGTGAATGCAAAGGCTCCCACTTGACCTGTGGAGGCTGATAGTATCTGACCTGCTTTATTGCACTCCACTTCTCAAAGGCAAGTGGTCGGTCCAGTACCCAGAATTAATCAGGAAAATGTCCAAGAGGGCAAGGGAGGAAAGCAAAACAAAAGTATGTCACAGAGGCAAGGCTTGCCCTGTGGGCAGGCTTG
The DNA here is from genome assembly GCF_017590055.1 of Onychostruthus taczanowskii. Classification (NCBI taxonomy): domain Eukaryota; kingdom Metazoa; phylum Chordata; class Aves; order Passeriformes; family Passeridae; genus Onychostruthus; species Onychostruthus taczanowskii. Next base: position 9,780,544 of record NW_024498573.1, read on the forward strand.
AGACATCGTTTCCTGAAGAACCAGGGGTGTCACTCTCCATTGCCTGGCAGCACCAGGTCCAGCCAAATCTCAAGGTGCAAAGGTTTGGTGAAACACTGATGGTCTGCACTGTGAGAGCCATATTCTGATCCCTGTTGCTGCTTGTTCCAAGAGTTTTCACCTGCTTTGAGAAACTGTTTGCAGACACCAGCCCCAGCTGTGTGCTGGATCTGAACTGACCAGGCTTTGGCACCTGGCTGTCACATCCCTAGATATTGGGAAGAAATGATTCCCTCTGACAGTGGTGAGGCACTGGCACCTGTTTCCCAGAGAAGCTGTGGCTGCCCCATATCCCAGAAATGCTCCAGGCCAGGTTGGATGGGGCTTGCAGCAACCTGGTCTAGTGGACTGTGTCCTTGCCCATGGCAGTGGAGGTGGAACGAGATGGTCTTTAAGGTCCCTTCCAGCCCAAACCATTCTGTGATTCTAAGATCCCTCCTCTCTAGGGATGAGCTTGCAGCAGCAGATGGAAAAACCTGCAAAATTTCTGGGGCCATCTGCCAGCAACAAGAACCCTCCAGGTGCCAGTGTTGTGCAGTTTTCTGGAAGGAAATGTTTCTGTAAGCAAATGTTTGCTTACAGAATCCCTGGGCGTGAGGAGAGGGGTCCTGGCTGCTGGCTGTGTTTTTTCTTTCCATTTATAACAAACACAAAACCAGCCCATGTAGTTGAAAGAGTGTGGGGGAGTTTACAAAACACAACCCCTCAAAAACACTGCTGTGATTTAAGACGTTTCGATTAACCAAACATCAGAGGGGTGAAACCTCCCCCTCCACACCACAGCAGTGCCAGGATGCAAGGCCACCACGGGTGACACCATCCTGCTGGTGCCACCCGTGTCACACTGAGACCTGGACAGGAGACCTATCACAGGATGTTGCCCCTTGTCTACAGGCTTGGGAAGGGACAGTTGCCAGCCCTTCCTGGCAACACTATAGTCCCTATTTTCTTTTCACCTTTTTCATCTCCTCTCCTCTCCTCTCCTCTCCTCTCCTCACCTCTCCCCTCTTTTTAAATCTGCTAGTCTTACAGCTCAGCTTCAGGGGAGATCTCACTATCTGACATCACTGGCTGAAAGAAACAGACAACAAACCCACATTTCTCACACCGTCTGAAATCCCCAACTTGATGACAATGCTGTGAAAAAATAATAGTAATAACAGGAATATTAAAAATAAAAATGGTACTGTAATGCTGCTGACTTGCCCAGAGGGAGCTTTCTCCCATGGCATCTGATGGCCAAGGCCATGCACTCACAGTGCCAGATGACAGCAAGGGAAGGTGTTTTACCACGTTAAAGGTGGCCATGTCCAAGCCCATGCCACAATCCAGTAGCAGACAAGCCAAAACTACCAGGGATGATGATATGTAAGATCATCATCCTCCCTGAGTGCGCATTTCTCTGCTCTGGTGAAATCCCTTCAAATTTATACAAATGTCAAGCACATTTCCAACATGGATGGCCAGGAAGGAATGAACCATGGCTGCTCTGAGCCTTCCCCAGGGTCTCTCCCAGACCCCTCTACAGCATCATTCCAGCCCAGTGTGGGGACAGATGTCACTCCCTCCCCAGCATGGTGCTGCCAACCATCCCTCCCCACAGGGCCCCCCAAACCCCCGTGGTGATCCTGCCATGGAGAGAGGCGAGCTGCCCGCTGCCACCCCCACATTATTCTAATCTGACTCACATTTAGTTCCCAGTTTTCAGATAAATGGCTCTGTGGGGGCCATGCAGGGAAGATAATCCCCTCTGGAGCCAAAGGGATGCTCTGCGGACACCCTGCAGCAGCAAGGCGATAGCAGCTTTCCTTGTTGCTCACTTTCAAGGGTGACATGTTTACAAAGAATGCTACAGCCGCTAATCCTGGATGATACCCTGTGTCTGCCTGAGAGAAATCCTAATTTTCTCGATAGGAGGAATTAGTTCCCTTAATGCTTAATACCCTTTTTTTCCTCTGAAAGCAAGCAAGCATTATTGTGCAGAGCGGAATAAACATTTTAATTAAAATGTGGAATTTATCTTCCAGTCAAATTCGTACGAGCCCCCGATGACACGTCAAACTCTGCTTTCCCATTTTGAATCTTCCTCTGATCTCTTAATGCGAGCAGCTGAATTAAAACCTGGGCTTGGTGGATTTGCATATAATTAGAGAGCAAGGGAAATTAATAGGGAATTGAATGGGTTTCTCCTCTGCCCATCTGATGTTTTTACCAGATTAAAAAGAGTTGATTTTTTTTAATGACTGCAAAAACATATTAAATATTATTTAACCTTTTTTTTTTTGTTGGGGAGAGGGAAGCAGACAGACTAAAGAAACAAACTTATACATATGATAATGAACAACTCCTATCGTGGGAAGCAAATATCATTGTAATTAGGATTAGAAAGGAATCCTAATTAATCTTGTCCTGCCACTTGACTTCTAGAAGTTCCTTAAATGCTACCTCCTATGAGATGTAAAATAAGGAGCAGTTTAAATGCTCGACAGCTCATCCTGGTAGCCTCAGCAGCATGGGGAAGAGGCTCCTGGATGAAATTTAGGATGGAGAGTTCTGATCCTGTGAGCTGGACTCAGACTGAAGGGGAACATACAGCTTTGCTGCCTCAATCTCCTAATTGCTCACAAGCCAGGTAATGAGTTAGCAAACCAAGAAAGATGAGATGCACTAAGCACCACTGCAAACCCTGACTCCATACAAAGCATCCTTACAAATCTTTTTTTACTTCAAAAAAAAAATTGTCTTTTCAGAAATACTTCTGGGGCTCGTTTTCAGGATTGAAGGTCAGGTAAGGGGTGGGAATACATGAGGTAACTCTGGTGCTGTGCATCCCCACCCCATGCCTTGATTTCATCTTCTCCACACTCGTGATGATAGAGATTACCCACCGTGCCGGTACTAAGTCATACATATTTTAACTCAGCTCTTGTCATGTGTCATCAAATCCTGTTTTTCAGGTATTGAGATTCATAGATTTAATTGCACAAGATTTTACTACAGGAGTGGATGGTCATGAGATTATTTTCATCTTTGTGTCTCAGTATGGAAAGCAGCTTGGAGAGAGCTAGTTTTCAAACTTCAGGGCCTGGATGAAAGTCTCATTTTCCAAATACAGCCAAATACAGTGCCAGGAGGTGCCATAATGGGAGAGTATGACTTGGCCTATTAATAAATGTAGCAAACTTTATATTTTATGCTAAAATAAGAATAATAAAGGAATCCTGCTATGGCTAGGCTGGCTTCTCAACATATTTTTACCAAGAGTTCCCATCAGTTATTGGCTATGGCTTTATGAAAGTGACTGTCAGCAATGGCCCAGAGATAACCTGGTTAGAACAGATGTGAAAAATTGTCACTTCGAAACCAGAGACCACACAAAATGTCCCCAGTCTTGGATTTCATTTTAACACGCTAATCATACATTCACAAGGCAGGACTGATGAAAGGCTTCACACGGAAAACATAAGAAAGTCAAAATTTCATATGGTTTTGATGAGAAAAATAATTGATGACACTTTTCTCTTTCAACTTGGTTTTGCTTTGAGTTCGGGGTTCATGGGAATACAAGCAGCAACAGGAGCAAACCTGTGAGGGCTTAGTAGGGTTCTAATGATGCAGTTCTTCCTGGGGAGCTTATCACCTGCTCCAGGACTGCACAGGGCCAGGAATTTTAAGCCACATTATTTACTTTTCTCAGAAAATCCACAACTCTTTGGGTGCACCAAACTTCACCACAGTTTTGCTGGGAGAAGATGAAGAGCATGACAGAGTCCTGGTGGATGCACTCACCTTCCCAGGAGGCAGAAGACCCAGATATAAGCCACGTTCATCCCAAACCTTTCATTGTATTTTCCTGCTCTGATTCTCATCTCTGGTGACATTTGCAAGAGCAATCTTCTGCTGGGCTGTACCCCTGGCTGACCACGGAGAGGGTCCTGGTGGCCTGACCCTGACTGGGGAAAGCAGCCCCAGGGAAGTGTCTGTTCCCATCACCCCAGAGTGAGCTATCACCATTTCACAGAGGTGGCAAAGGGCAAAAAATGTTAAAGTACCAATTCTGCTGGCTGAGGTCAGACTTGTTTTCCAACACAGCTTGCCCTGGGAGCTCGCCCTGCCCTGAGGTCAGCCACGACACGGCACTCCATGGAAAAGGTTTTCCAGAAAAGTTAAACAAAGCAGAACTGAGCAAACAGAAGGGTGTGTATGGAGTCAGTCCCACGGGAGGCAGGGACCAGGGCGGCTGATATGCAAGCACTGCTGTCTCCCAGTATGTCACAGGTGCCAGGTCTGCCTGCACCAGCAGCCCCCAGTGATGCCACCATGGTGCCACCAAAATGCCAGCTGCTTCCATGTAATGCAAACAGATCCACAACTGCCCCAGCATTTACACCCATATAGATGAAAAGAAGAAGAAAAAAAATTCAAGAACAAGGAAGAATGGATGATAACATGAAGCTTCTGGCATAGATTTTTTTCCCAACCAGATAATTAACTAACTCAACCCAGCACCAGAGATCAGCAATTTAACTGCAGGTCATTTTGTAACACAGATTTTTGTTTTTAAACTTACTTGTCATGATCTCTGATCTATTATAGTAACTGACAGCTGTATTTGCTGAACAATGGAACAGAGGTTACAGAGAACATTGATTATACTAAAAAAACCCAAAACATCTACCACACCTGTATGCATACAACCTCCACATGACTATAGTAACATTTTTAAGCTTAGGTATTATTTGGGGCTTGAGCAGGAAGTCCATGTGTCCCACATCTGCTTTTGAAAGAATCTGGGAATGAAAAACTTGCCACCAGGACCATGATACACAGGCAAAAGAGTCCTTGCTTCAGGACTGTCACATGATTAAATCCTATATTAGTGTTGCATTTTTTATAGTAAAAGTTCATTTCATTACCCATGGATTGTACATTTGCTGCAGAAAACAATTAAAACACTATTGCCAGTGGGTTAGGATTTACGTTCTTCCCAGTGAAGTTTGCAATTAAAAAATAAGCCCATGTATCTTCTGGCCATCATCTAAGCTCCTTAGAATGTGGAAGGTAAAAATCCTATGGATTACAGAGAATTACACTTTTTTATACCTCTCGTTTTTAAGTGAGGTGCTACACAGATAAAGCAATTTCTTCTTAAAACACATACTTAATATAACATCTTCCCTTTAATTCTCTGGCTGGCTCTCTCCTCTATTCCAGGACATAAAGCAACTTGGGACTTTCTGAAGAAATAAATCCTCAAGCTGAGCTGAGACCCAGCTGATGGGATTCATAAAGAAACACCATCTCAGAACAGGTGACTCTCTGTGTCCCCAGCTGAAATGTTTGGGGCACCTCCAAACAATTTTAGCAAAAGATTAACAATTTAGATTCATGGAACTGAAAATAAAATACAGACTATGCCAAAGTCAATGAAGTTTTCCCACTGATTTATCTCATCTAAGGCCAAGAACACAGCATTATCTCCAGCGCTGGCAGGTGTTCATTCGGGTCTTGAATCACAGAATCGTTTAGATTGGAAAAGCCTTCTAAGATCATCGAGTCCAAATGTTAACCCAGCACTGCCAAGGCCACCACTAAACCACGTCCCCAAGTGCTACATTGACATGTTTGTTAAATCCCTCCAGGGATGGTGCCTCCACTCTGAGTGCCTTGGGCAGCCTCTTCCAGGGCTTGATAACCATTTTGGTGAATATTTTTTCCCAATATTAAATCTAAACCTTCTCTGCCACAACTTGAGGCTGCGTCCTCTTGTCCTATCACTTGTTTATTGAGAGAAGAGTTGGATCCCTACCTAGTGCCACCCTCCTGACAGGGAGTTGTAGAAAGCAAGCAGGTGCCTCCTTTTGTCCAGCATGAGCCCCCCTAGCCCCTCTCCCCATCAGATTTGCGCACTAGATCCTTCCCCATCTCCACTGCCTTTCTCTGCAAACTCTCCAAACTTAATGTCTGTCTTGTCATGAGGGCTTGCGCACTAGATCCTTCCCCAGCTCCACTGCCTTTCTCTGCAAACTCTCCAGCATCTTAATGTCTGTCTTGTCATGAGGGGCCCAAAATTCAACACAAAACAGAATCTGAGGTGCAGACTCATCAGTGACTGGAGAAGAGCCAGAGTTTCGCACAGACTGTCGAAGAATGAAGAGCCAGAGTTTCCCACAAGATAAATACTTGCTCATTGTGTTGCGAGGCGACCGGCCATAAAAGTCTGCCTTTAGTCCATCTCTCTTATCATCATATCCATCTGCCTTGGCTTGACTGTCTTGTATGTGTACAAGGCTATATTTGGATCAGTAGTTTAACAGAAATTGCATTTCTTAACTGTAAAGTGTATTTTAGGGTAGATACTGGCTATCTCCTGAATCTGAAAAAGATGGACCTCAGCAGACTCAGTTCTGTTTGTGGTCTTCACCAAGCAAACAGTAAATATTGTTTGTAACAAAGGAAATTTTATATAAAGTATTTCTACAGATTTAATGCAATGACATAATAAAAACTACCAGTGTCTGACCAAGGTCTTACAGGCAGCTCAGGGATTTTCTGTCTGTTTGCTGGCTGACTCCAGGGAAAAAAGGGGAGTGGGAAAATTACTCAGATACAGAGGCTAATAAGCATTTTTCATTATTTTGACTTTATGACAGCAAAATTTGCCACTGATTTCAAGAGGAGTATTGTCTGCCACTCTGTAGCCACTAGCATAGAAATCTGTGAGCATCAAAAACTTAGGTTAGCAAAAGCATAAATACGTGCACACACATGAGCGTCCAGGCAAACACTTGCCCAAACATGCATGCCAAGGCTCTCCTGCACCAAGGAATCACAGAATCCAAGGACCTTGGGATGGTTTGGGTGGGAAGGAACCTCAAAGCTCACCCAGTTTCAACTTCTCCTCAGAGAGCCCAGCATGGGAGGCAGCACTGGAGCACGGGGGGGATCAGCCCCTCACCAGCACTCCTCATTAATCCTCAGGCTTGTTAGGTTATCAGGATCCAACTACTCCCACTAAAAAAAATCCACATGTAAGTTCCATTAAAATAAAAGTATTAGTATTTTAAATTACTATAATTTGTGCTTGGAACTAATAAATCTTAATTATTTAGCAGAAAACAAATTGTAGTGTGGGATTTAATTCCTCATGTCTACTCTACTGCAAATGAGCTACCAGTGGTCTAAGAATGAGCTACGTGGCAATCAGCAATTACGTGATTTATTTTTTTATTTTCATTCTCCACTGGGTATTATCTGAATACCTGCAGTGCCTCTGTCTCACCTGACACGTACCACGCTGTGCTGGCTGCAATGACATCTGCTGGTGGCTACAAACCTTCTCAGCTGGCCTGGTGACTTTATTCACCAGAATAAAAGAAGCAGCTATGTGCTCCTGCACTTTTGGTTCTGTACTCAGTACAGAGCTATGGAACAGTATTTAGGTGAAAAGGAGTAATTCTGCTACATCTGAGCAAACTCAAGAGGTAAAACCCACCCCAGCAGCCCTTGGAGCTGCTCTGCAAGTCTCAGTGGTTTCTTGAAAAATCCCATGTGCCGTGGGTAAAAAAGGAAGGGGTGGGTTTCACTGGAATGGAAGAGTTAGTGTAATTACAAGTTACGGGATCATGGCAAAATCCAGATCAAAGAAAGGCATTTCCCATGGCAGATCTCCAGCAGCTGCAAGGAAAGATAACCTCAGTTCTGTCTGGGTGGCAAAGAAAGGCATTGGCCACTACAGCAAAGGACCACACGACTGGAGTACAGCAGGACTCTGAGCCCACAAACTGGCAAATATTTCCCTTTTCCTTGCCATGGGGGTGGGCTGACACACATTCCCCATGTCCCAGCAGGGCTGCCACTGCTGGGTGCTGTTTCCCATGGAGCCCACAAGCTGTTCCATGGAGGAGAGGCTGTGCCACATCATGTCAATGCCAGGTGGGATGGGCTCGGAGCAAGCTGGTCTAGTGGAAGGTGTTTTTGCCCATGGCAGGAGAGTTGGAACGAGATGATTTTTAAGGTCCCTTCCTACCCAAACCATTTTGTATTCTGTGACCATGATGGACTGTGGGCTGCCAGGGCTATGGGGCCACAGGGCAGTCCCAGGTTCCCTGAGGTGCCATGCTGCACATTGGGTGCCCTTTAAAATAATAAGCATCTTTAAAATAATTTCTCATGGGTCTCCCTGAAAGCTATTTGTCTTTATGCCAATGGATAATTCAGAATCCTAGTTCCCTTTGTATTGAGATTCCCACCACCAAACCCAAGGTGTGAGGAGACACACCACCAAAGCCAATGCATTTCAAAATCCAGAGGCATGCTGCAGATGCCAACAGGTAAAAGAATTTGCCATAAACAATCCATAAACAAATGGGCCAGCACTCATGGAGGATGGTGTTTGATGGCATCTTTCTGCTGAGACTGAATTCCTTGTGTTCTTGCACCACTTGAACTCTGATATCAACAGCCCTGCCCCAGTCAGGGTAAGGACACATTGGCAAGTATTTACAGTAATTTCTGCTGCTTGGGATTTTTTCTTAGAAGGTACATTACTAGAAGAAAAATGCTGCAAAATAATTTTAAAGATTTCAAAGAAAAAGTTATTGCCCCAAGTAGAAAGAAGGGAACACAGCCTGATAGCACAACTACTCTACATAAGGGAAATACTTCTCATCACCACTTACTACACCTGATGGGATCTCTATTCTGTCATATTGAAACAAGGTAAGAGTTAATTTAAATTCTGGAGATAGTCACTTAATGATTTTAGCAGGAGGGGGCTACAGGCAGATTCCTTGCAGGGAGAAACCTCTAAGCCCAGCAACCATCTCATGCCACAGCACAACCCAGCCACAGTCTGAGGACTTCCAGGCAATGCAAGAAGTAAGATGATGGGTGAGATCAGGGCAGGATGGAGACTGAGGGACATGAAAAGGCTGTTAAATTTTTCATGTCACCAAAGAGTACCAGTCTACGAGCTTGGAAGCTTTGAAGAGTCGGATTTGTAAAATTGAAAGAAATGAAAATAAAATAATTAAATAAGTCAGATGGCAGCTAACAGACTGCTCACCTAGCATTTTCCCACCTCGGGCAGGAGCTCTGATTAATGCTAATTAGCTTATCTTCACATTAGATCCTGATGATTCATCACTTACTACCCCAGGAATTATGACGCACTGGGGAGAGATATATTTCTAGATTCCATGGGTGTATGCCATGTCTGGAACACTTAAATGATTTTGGCATGAAAAGGGACCAACCACAAGCCCAGCTAATCAAACCAGCATTTCTCAACCTACACCTTCCAGTAGTTATAAAAAAGATTCAGAGCAAAGACAAGACTATGGCACTGAAGACAAATTTATCTGCCTCATCAGTGGTGTAGAATCTTTGCAGAACAAAGGGCTTTACCGGCAACCTGCCAGGAGCCTGTGGCTGCTCCTCGTTTGCATATAAATTTAAAAAGAATTTTAATAAGTGTTAAATGCACACGATTATTTCTTATTTATAGCTGAAAGTAGGTGTATGCAGCGCTTTATAAAACACAGAGAAAAGAAAAAGTACCTTTGGAAGTCTGAATAGAAATCAACAGAAAAACCAGTGACTGCTTCACTGAACTAACTTTTGGGTATGTGGCTTTGCTCCCCTGTGGCCACAGGCACAGTGGGGCCAGCTTGGAATTCCAGCCTCCTCCTTTCACATGTGAGGCATCAAATGAGAAAAGATGTGCTCACAGCTGTGTGCTCCTCCCCGGAGAGGTGCACAGATGGCCAGCTGTCCCTGTGCCACCGTGTGACTGTCACTCAGCACGGGGCTGGAATGGAGCAGCTCATCCTCACACAGCTTTGACAGGGGTGGTCTGCAACAGGGGGATGCATTTGGGATGGATTTTTGCCTCAAGTTGCTTTGCATTCTATTGTGAGCAAGCATGCAAACAGCCTGGAACTTCTCTTCTTCTGAAAGCTTTTGAACTGTTGATCACATAAATCCCAAGCCCTCTTGTTATATGTAAAACAGAAGTAGCTGTCATACTCCTTCCAACTGAAATTTCTATTCTATTCTATTCTATTCTATTCTATTCTATTCTATTCTATTCTATTCCTCTCTTTCTCTCATTTGTCACTGAGCTGCAATGAAGAGAAGGTCATTCCCCCACACTTGTCATACCACCAGGACCTGCCACCTGCCTGTGTTTGTTGTAAACAGGATAAAACAAAAAAAAAAGCTGAATTTTACTGTGGGGGTTGAAGTTTCAGCTGTCTTTCAAAAGCACTGTGGAGTCATGAAACAGAAGAGATCAAAGACTTATTTGTGAACTTGAGAGTTATTATTGGATACAGTCCCTTCTCAGTCAAAGTATCTTGATTCTCTTCTGGAGTTCAGAAATATTTCCTTGGAAATAGATCCTTGCACCACTGTGCAAGGAGCTGCTGTTAAATGAAATTTCAAACATTTTATTTAACATTTTATTTACAGGTTAATTGAGGAAACTGTTCCAGCCCAGTCATCTCTCAGTGATGACATCAGATACTCTTCCTTGAAGTCTGTTTTTTCCAAGGAAGACTTTTGTCAGACCGTGCACCTACGGTACTCATGTTTGTTTTATCCATGTGAGAGCCAGCAGGGAAATCTGGGACAGGACACTCCTGACCTGCTCGCTTGTGAAACCAGCACTAGTGACTGGAGATATGACACTGGAAGTGTCATCACTTTCCCGTTTTTTCCTAGCTCCTGGCTCCTGTGAAACATGAGCCTAAACTAAATCCTAAAGTTAATTTGGGGAACAATATTAACCTCAGCCCCAACCCCAGTCCCAGCTGATGGGACTCTGGATTTCACTGTAGTTTCTATCCAATAAAGCATTTAGCAGGTCCACCTGGATTTAAGGCAGGGTGTATATAGCTTCCATCTTTATGACTTAGGTGAGAGTTTTGGTTAGGATTAGGCAAGGAGAGAACAATGGCACTGAGGCTGAAGTAGGTGTTAGGATCTTAAGTCAGGTCAGGAAGAACAGATAAATTTGGGTCATGAGAAGATTCAGTGGAGGCAGATGAGCAAAGTATCGGGAGAGGACATGGAGCTCTTGGAGATAATTTTCTTCTGAAACTGGTGCAGGATGTGTGACTTCAGAAGGTCCAAAAGACACTGATGGGCTAGGATAATAGAGGGATTTGGGGGAGACAGCACCAAAATGGAAAGCTCATGGTGAGTGAATCTGTGACTCCTTTGAAATCTGGGGTCACCAGGACTCACTGGAGCAGCGAATAGGCTGAGGTTGAGGTCAGGGTAGAGTTTGAATCCAGCAGATCATACGGTGGACTCTGCTGCCACATCTGCAGCCATTTCATTTAGTCTGGGAACTGGGAGAGGTTTCTAGGGATGGGCTGCCATTGAATGTAGGGTTAGGTCTTGAAGCAGGAGAAACCACTGAGATTGTACTACAGGCATCACTAAAACAACATGAGAACTGCTGAGTGCCCCTGGGCCATGCTTCCATCCACAGCCAGCAAGGCACTGATGGCCAAGGCTCAAGGCAGTAGGTAAACTCAGTTGGGAAGTGCCAATTGAACAGTGTATCATGTCCAGATCATGAGTCCATAAGCAGCCACACTGTCTCAGGGCTTTTCTCAGCCAAATCTTAGTCCTAAAATTTCCCCTTCCAATCCAGTGTCTCCCAACAGTCTTAACCCCCATGCAGCTCACTGCTCTGTCCTTGTTCCCAGGCTCACTTCCAGCTTTTGGTCTCCACCAGCCCAAACCTTCACTCTTAACACATATCCTACTCCAACTCAAAAATCAGATTTCACTTTTTTTGGCTAAACTGTACATTTAAGCCAAATCCTCACAAAATTGTTGCCATGTGAAAGATGATCACATCTTGGCTTTCCCTTCCCAGGTGGTGTTCTGCAGCCAGTTCATTCTGGTCCTTAGTGTTAATGAAGAATACGAGGAGTAAATGAGAATGAGAAACTACACCCAAAATCTGTTTCCTCCAGGGCAGGCTGACTGACCTGTGAAACCCACATATTTTGTGTTAGTTTTGTGTTACAGACTGTAAACCTTCAACACTGCAGGAGAAATCAAAAGTAAAAGGAATTATGGATTTGGAAGGGAGTTCTCTCAGCCACCCCATTAATGCATGGTGATAAACACATACAAGTGTCCTTTGCATAGGTCTGTAGTGGAGATCTCTTTTTTTCCCCCAGTCCAAAGGTGGAAACGATCCATTTCAGACGATGCATTATAAATGTGGTGTACCATACTTTTCCCCCTGACTTATTGGGCAGCAAACAAATAAAACCATGAAGATTCACATCCTGGCTTTCCTTTCACAGGCACGAAAACAGGCAGCAGCTGTAACTGTGCTGCCAAGAAACAAGGCATGAAAGGACTCCTGAGCCTCTTTGTATTTTTGGGTGTTGCTACTTGCATCTTAATCCTCAGCCTGCTTGGAAGCAGAGCAGGGCCAGCCTAAATGAGTTCTGTGCACAAGTAATCCTTCCTGTCTCGCTCAGCTCCAGTGAAGGGCCATGCCCTGCCACCTCCAAGCTGGAGAGATGTGTCATCTAAGGGAGATGCTGAAGCACATAGGTCTTGTATGAACAAAAGCAAGGAAGATTTTCATGCACTTACAAATAAAAGAAAGATTTGGATGTGCTTACAAGGATTTGTAGAATCCTAGAAAGACTTGGGTTGGAAGAGACCTTACAGCTCAACCAGTCCTAACCCCTGCCATGGGCAGGGACACCTTCCCATAGACCAGGTTACTCCAAGCCCCATCCTACCTGGCCTTGAACACTTCAGGGATGGGGCAGCCACAGCTTTCCTGGACAACCTGTGCCAGTGCCTGCATCCTCAGGGCTAAATAGATGCTGAACATGTGTCCAGGTATGCATGGAATATAGCTGAGGTCACGTCCATGAGGGCTGACTCCCTCCCAGCACAGCGTCCTTCCCAGCACATCATTTTCCTTCCATGGCTCGGGGGGCTGGAGCTGTGCTCAGCCTCTGCTGACACAGACACAGCTGCTCACTACAACCTGACTGCTCTGCAAGCCAACATGGCACGAGGACATCACCCTACAGCAGCCTGGGCAGGTGTGTGCTTTATCGGTATTTGTGTGCACAATGAGGAAGTTAATTTTAGTTTCACATCTGAAAGTCTTCACCGCTTTAGCTACACGTCTCCTCTGTCTTTGGTCTGTGTGTAGCCAAGTTCAGGTGAAAAACACCATGTCTGTATTTTCCATGGTAAACCACACAGGTTTTAAACTCACAGCACTGTATTTGCAAACATGCAACTTCTGCATGAGCTGAATCCTGTTTCATTTGAAACCCTCACCCCCAAAGTGTCTGACGTTAGAAAAAAGAAAGTTCTTGACCACAAACAAAAAAACCTCATGCTGGCCCCACTGTATCCTGTGTACACCATTAGAGAAATAGGAGCCTGTGTTTTGATTTCCATGCCATGTTGTCTTTCTGGTCTGGCTAGGGTTGGTCTAAACTGTATTCTGAGCAGAAGGGGAAGCTCATCCTTCACCACCCTCCTCCTGTGCTTCCCTGTGATACAGGACAAGCCCAGCTGTTCTCAGGCACAGGAGCAGGGATAATCACCCTCCGGGACCACACATTAATTTATTCTGCTCTGTTCCTAAATTCAGTCTCTCTGCTTCAATTATCACTCTTTTTTTTCCAGAGAAAACTGGAAACCAGCAGCAACCAGCGGCATGAGATTTTGCAGGCTGGGTATTTCAGGCTCTCCAGATCCTAATTCCTTATTCCTTGTCCTGGTTTCCCATGTTATGGGAGCCTTTTCTTTTCTCTATATATTACCTGAAGAATGGGAAGCAAACCCAGGGCTCTAAGAACACATTTTACCACCCAGACTCTTCATTATATGGCTCCCTTTTTAGCAGGTGCTTTAAACAGAAGCATTTCACTGGGGGAAAAGCAGATTAATCCAGCTGTGAATGACCAGATACTCTCATTAGCACTGGCTGACAGGCTTTTCTTCGGAAAGTTGCGCCACCGAATCTTGCTTGCCTACATTCTTTGTAGGCAGTGTAATCCTCATTTAAAAGTTTGTGGCTGTCCAACGTCACTTGTTACCTCCCTTCCACAAACAGCAGGAGAAGGCAGAAGATGCAGAAATTAGACTTCATCACTGGCTTGTACTCCATGACATGTCACAGGCTTAGTTTACCTCAAGAGAAATCAACTAAAAAATTAGGAGAAAATGAGCTGAATTCCTCGTCCCAGCTTCTGCAGCATCAGCAGTGTGGCAGCTCCAGGCAACAATGCCCAGCATCCAGGGACAGGATGAATTTGGGATTCACCCAGCCCTTGCCACTGCTCCAAGTACCTCCCTGCGTACTCACTGAGTAATGAGCATTATACCCTGCTGACTCATCCATTATTCACAAGTAAATCCGTGTGTGGTAGCTTGGAAATGAAACATGAAGAGAGATTTTTATATAAATTTCTTTCTAAACATGTTCTGAGTATATTAGCCAGACTGAAAAGGAAAGTACTATCCAAGACCAGATCAGCACACATTTGCTGTGAGGGGACAGGAGTCATTCCCAGCCTTTCCAAGGAGTGGCCCACTGCTCACTGATGGATCAGTTCCAGACATTTCCACTCCTACCTGTGATTACAGCAGCTCAAGCCTCTCCCCTCTCTCTCTCTGGGCATGTTTTTGGGTGACCCAGCAGCTCCTTGGATCTCCATTGCTGCTGGTGGCCCCAGCACAAGGACACCACTTCACCCGTGCTCTCTCCATCAGGCAGTAGAGCTGACTCCCTCCTTTTTAGCTCATTCCACCCATCCTTGTTGCAAGAGAAAAAACCAAATCTCTGTGAGCCTGCTAAGGGAGCAGGAAAGCAGAGATCAACACCCAGCAGCTCTTGGCATGCTCTGCTCATCATTTAAGAAGCTGAATTTTAAAAAACATATCAGAGTAGCAGCACTTTGCTGCTTTTCTGTTCTCTCCTGATCCAGCGTTCCCAGAATGTGTTATGTCTTAACCAAATGCCCCAAGGGGCAGAGCAGTGCACCCCAGTGAGTCACCCTAAACAGCACCCTACGTGCTACAGCTGAAGTGATGAACCCAACAGCCACTTGTGCTGCACATGGAAGCCAGGACATTTCCACACATGTGAAACAGAGATTGACACAGTTGATATAGAACAGTCCTTTCCTTAAAGCTGATCAAGAATTTGCTGAGTTATAAGGCAGAGTAACAGGCAGTGCTGTGGGAATAGTGGAGCCCCAGAATGGTACCCAAGGATGCTGCTGTCCTGAGGCACCAACCTCGTGGGCTCCTGAGGGAGTTTGGTACCCAGGCCACTGGGGTCACTGGATTAATTCCCTGTTTCACAAGCACTCACTGTACTGCTACGCCTCCTCCCTCCACGTGTGATCTGCCTGCTGTCAGTGAGCAAAGAATGGGGAAATGGAGAGGACAGAGTGGTCCAGAGATGCTCCCAGGGAATGAGGACTCAGCACCCAGGTGGCACAGGGATGCAGGAGAAGGATGCACTGGAGATACACTCCTTTGCCCCAGGAAGATTCAAACAAATACCCACACTGCCACTCTAACCTCTACCTTCCCCCAAGGAGGGAATTCCTTTGAGGACTGGGGAAATCCCACAGCATCACTAGATTTTTCTGGGAAGGCTGGAGGATAAAAAAGGCACCTGCCTCCATTCAAGTCTCTAAAGCCTTAGAGGCCTCTTTGCCAGCAGAACATCAATGAAATAATACTGAGTGGTTTGTGGGATTGGGATAATTTTATGTAGAGGCATTTTAAAAGGCTGGATCACCACCACCTGGCAAGTGTGAGTACATCTGAAATCCTCCTCAGCTGCAGAAGGGGTGCTCTTAACATGGCAAAATGCTTAACAGGAGAGTTTCTCTACAAAAGAAAGTAATTAACTCTTTTGTCTTAATTCAGGTGGATGAGCATCAGGAAGTGACTCCGGAAAATGCCCATATTGGGTCCCATGGTTGTCAGCCTGTGAGGTCATGATGCAATTCCAAGACTGAAATTATATGGCTGTTTTTTCAGTATTAGTCATGCAACCTTTCTCTGGGATCTGAATGTCAAGCTGGGTCAAGCTCTCTCCTTCCTCCACATGGTCACCAATTCTAAGGAATATATAGGTCAGATTCTATGCAGACACTCCTGCAAAGCTATTACTTCAAATTATACGTCAATTATATGTGTTGAATTTAGCAACTCTTCCTTTTAAATGCAAGCTTGTTTCATGACTTCAAAACTCTTGGTATCTGCAGTAAAATATTTTGCCTTAGAGTTGTTGTCCTGAGATCAGACAGGACCAGCAGAGCATGGAAGTTGTCTTCTTCAAGGAATCATGTGGTGGCCTTCAGAGTCAAATTCTGATGGCCAGAATTGGCCAGAGAATCTCAGAGAATCTCAGTCCCACCACTGCCCCTAATAATAAGGGAAGGCAAAAACTTGAATTGACAGAAAATACATTTCACTGTATTTCCTTTCCTGACTTTTTATTTCACTTAATTCCTCAATTTCTCATTTCATAACTTTTCATGAAATAAAAATTCTTCATTTAATGAAAGGAAATGAAATCTCAAGATTTCAGTGAAAATACTTTCATTAAGTTTTGACTCATTTCACTGCACTTCATTTTATTCCATTTAATTGTTTTCACTTCATTTCAGAATTTTCTTTTTTTTTCACACCAAACTTTCATCAAGCTTAGGGCTGTGGCGGAGATGCCCAGCCCCATGCATGGCTCTAATCTGAAAAGTTGTGGAGGCAGCAATGCTGTGGCTTTGCTATGATCCTCCTGGCTTGAGTTTTCCAGGCCAAGTGTCCAAGGAGCTCAAGGCTATTTCCCTCTCTCAGCCCTAACTCTAGGCACAATGGCAGCTTATCCTGGGGCTGAGGTCTCCATTACCATGGCTGGTCCAGGTCAGAAAGATGTAGCAGCAGCAATGTTGTGGCCCTGCCACGATCTCCCTTGCAGGCCTTTTCCAGCCCCAGTGCTCCTGGAGCTGTCAGCTGTTTGACTCTCTCAACCCCAACCCTAACACTGACCCTAACACTGACCCTAACACTGACCCTAACCCTAATCCTAGCCCTAACCCTAACCCTAACCCTAACCCTAGCCCTAACCCTTACCCAAACCAGTATAATGGGTTTTCCAGATCAGAAAGATGTAGCAGCAGCAATGTTGGGGCCCTGCCATGATCTCCCTCCGGTGCTCCTGGAGCTGTCAGCTCTTTGACTCCCTCAACCCCAACCTTAACACTGAGTGTAACCCTAACCCTAACCCTAGCCCTAACCCTTACCCAAACCAATATCATGGGTTTTCCAGATCAGAAAGATGCAGGAACAGCAATGCTGGGGCCCTACCATGATCTCCCTGGCAGGCCTTTTCCAGCCCCAGTGCTCCTGGAGCTGTTGGCTCTTTGAGTCCCTCAACCCCAACCCCAACCACAGCTTAGCACAGGGCCAGAGGCACAGCTCAAAAGTGTGGAGCTGGCAACAACAGCACCCTGCTGTGATGCACTTGCAATGCTTTTTCAAGTGCCAGTGTTCCTGAAGCTGTAGGCTCTTGGACTCTCTCAACCCCAACCCCAACCATAACCCCAACCCATACCCCAGTGGCAGCTTGGCACTGGGCCAGAAGTGCCATGTGGCACAGATTAAAAAGTGTGGAGTTGGCAAAGACAGCACCCTGCTGTGATGCCCTTGCAATGCTTTTTCAAGTGCCATTTTCCCTGGAAGTGTGGGCTCTGTAATCCTAATGGCAGCTTGTTGCTGGGGCTGAGGTCCTCATCACCATGGGCAGCCTGGATTCAAAAAATGTATAATGAGCAACCTAAAAAAGGAGATGCTGATGTAGAACTGTCTACTTCTTTAGCAAGAAACTTTTTCTTCAACAATGAAGAAAAAAATGTACGTTGAAGAAAGCTATGTTCACATGGAACTCAGGTGGAGCTAGGGAGACTGGATTAGAGTCAGGATTAAAGAAAACATTAAAGAATTATTTTGCTTGTTTTGCATAGGGCAGTGCTCATGAAAAAACACCTAACGCACAGAAATAAGCATAACTCATTTTCCTTCACCTAATCTGGTCATCTGCAAAGAAACATGGGTAGCATTACACATATGGCAAAAAAAAAAAAAAAGTAAGTAGGAAGCCAAGTTCAGCCAATGATTCCAACAAGTAAATGAAGAAATTCAAGTAGAATAAGATGAAGATGCAAGACTTTCTGAATGATGCTGTCCAGAGTTGCTAGCAGGCCTTTGCAGCAGCCTGGTTGGCTCCAACAGCAGGACATGAGATTTTACCAGTTCCATGAGATTTTACCATTTCCTTCATGACTTAGAGATAATAGATTTGAGTTGATTAAGCAGAACTAATTTGCTTTTATTGTCGAAGCTCAATCCTGACCAAATGACAGAAATCTATGAGTGATGAAGTAAGAAAAGCCTCATGTGAAATGCAGATGGAGTCAAACTGGGGGGCAAAGGTGCCCCAACTTTCCAAAGCAAGATTTCACTTGGTGTGACGACGTAGCTGCCCACACTCGGAGCACAGCAGATTCCAGCTTCCTGGTGCATCTGCACTGCAAGCCCTGCCAGCTCCCAGACCACATGAATCATGCCTTAGGATTCTCAAATTCAAAACATGCAAGAAAAATGCTCCCTTTTGATACCACAAAGGTCCTAAAATGTCTTTGGGACTGGGATTTAGCTTTCACCACTCTGTCTGTGGATGAGGTCCCCTCCCAAGAGCCAGTCTGCAATGTCTGGAAAACCATGTCCTGTCACAGCAATGGGGTGCACCAGGGTCACTGCCTGGGAACATTTTGGATATGTAATGATAAAAAGCTTTTCCACATCTGTCAAAGGTGGAGGTGTTGAACATGTGAGGAAGTGGAGAATTCACAAGCTAATTTAGCAAAGAAAAGGAAGTTTGAGAGGCTTTGTGGTAAAGTCAGTTAAAGCAATGGTATAGTACTGAGGTAAAATAACTGAAGATACAAACCCCACATCATCCTAATCTCTGTTTAATCAATGCCATTCAAAGAGGCTGAGAAAAAAAAAAGTGTATTTCATTCTGTCAAAAGCAGCCATTTTTGGGCCTTGATTGCTGGTAACACATCATTGGAAATATGGTATCCTACAGTGAGCTGACCTAATGAAATATCCTTCAGTTTATAATAAATTTGAAAATTTTGTAAGTACCTAGGTCTGCTCAAGAAAGGCATACAAGTGGTTTTTATTGAAATTCAATGGGATTTATGCAGCAGAGACCTCTGGGTACACAGTCAGCAAAGCTTTCATGTAGCAAAACAAAAAAAATTTACAAATTAAGTCCTTGATCTTGCATGTATAAATCCAACACTTGCAAATACAAATATATACAAATAATTTTATGCACCAATTGTTAGGCTGGTTTTGACAAGACCATCCGTATATGTGAAATCATTTCCCTACGTGAGCATCTGCAGGTCCTAACACCCAGAAAGACTTTGGGAATGCTGCCCATGGAAGAGGCAGTAACCATGAATTTAGCAAAACAAAGCATTTATGGCCACAAATCCTTGGTATCCATACAAATCAGATGAGACACAAGTTTTTAATAATTAATAAATTCACTGTGCTGTTTGGCACTGGCACAGACTGCCCAGAGAAGCTGTGGATGCCCCATCCCTGGAAGTGTTCAAGGTTGGATGGGGCTTGGAGCAACCTGGTCTGGACGAAGGTGTCCCTGCCCATGGCAGGGGGTTGGATTGAGATGAGCTTTAAGGTCCCTTCCAGCCCAAACCATTCTGTGATTCTGTGACTTTGGTACTCTCTCTTTTGGACTCTGATAGCCTGCATTCCTTATTTAAGAGAATTACAGAACTGAGAAGGGATTAAACCAATGTAATATGCAGATATTAAACAGCTGTCTGCATAATTTTATCTAGAAACCTACACAACTTTTAGAGAATGATTCATTTAGTCATGAGCACATTGATCATGGTCGGGAAAGGAGTGAAGAATTCTATCTCTGATCTTAATTTGAGAATTACACTCCCTACCACAGAAATCCATACGAAAAAACCACCCTAAGATGGTCTTACACCCTCTAGGAGTCTTGCACATTGGTACACAATACCTGGAAGTTTCCTAGCAATCTGAGGACATGGCAGTTTTTTGGGAATAATTCATAAGCAACAAATATGGCCAAAAAGTAGGAAGACCTGCTGCTGGAGAGAGAGCACACCAGAGAATCAGACAAACCAGAGGAAAACGCAGAGCCTCAGGAAAACAAAAGCTTCAGGGCTTTCCCAGCTGCTGACAGTACAGAGCATGGCCCTGCCAACTCACCAGCTGAACATCCAGCTCTAGCTACAAAGGTAGCTACTCAACATTGTCATATTCCACCTTCAGAGCTAAAGAAAACAAATTACCCACCAGCAAAGAGATAATTTTTGCTACTAGCGTGTTCTGCAAGTGTTGGATACAGCACTCCCAGCTTCTGCCTTTACTTGTCATTTTGTGTGCAGAGATAAAGCATTTCTGCCTTATGGTAAAGGCAAATTGTAAATGCAGGGTTATAATTTATTTATGTACATTAGAAACTAGCTAATTTGCACTAGTGACTAGATACCCTATTGGAGCTTTTCATATTTTATGAATCAGCAAGCGAGCTAATGAACTAACAATTAAAGAGTGAACAAAGAAATGTACTTTGTTTGTTACTCTTAGAGAGCTCTAATAATATATCATATTAGTGAATACATTTGGTTCAAGTGATGCAGTCTAGACAGTAACCCACACCATGTGCTGCTATATTTCAGAAAAGAAGGGAAATGTTTGTGCAGGGCATGATAATGAGAGAGAAGGCAGGGCTGTGCACAGAGGTGGGCAAACCCAAGGCAGGCAGGGAAGGTCTGTCTGATGGGATGAGAAGATGACCAAAAAGGGGCAATGCTGCTCTTAAAGATCTGGGTTGATGTCACAGAATCACAGAATGGTTTGGATTGGGAGGCACCTTAAAACTCTTGTTCAAACCCTCCTGATACGGGCAGGGACACCTTCCACAAGACAAGATTGCTTCAAGCCCCATCCAGCCTGACCATGCACATTTCCAGGGGTGGGAATCCTTAAATACAGCTGTGGGTCAATAAACATGCAGCTGTTATTTGCACAGAGAAAATCAATATATTTAGAGGAGGTAGAAATTGAAGCAACCAGTGCTGTCCAAGTAAGTGCAAATGCTGCCATCAGTTGATGAGGTGCAGGAGGTGGGAGGGCTGCAGCTCTCGGCTCCCAGAAAACAGAAGTGAGGTGCTCCAGTAGCACATTCCCTGTTTTCACAGCAGCCTGGCCCTCTCCATCCCTGGCAGGAAGTGTGCATTTGCACCCCACCATGCACCCTGTGGCAGGGGGAGCCTGGCCTCCCAGCACAGTGCCACAGTGTGCAGGTGTCAAGGAGATGTGTCTACAGCCACGGGCTGGCTGCTGAGGGGGCACACCGGCACCCCGACCCTGCTGCCATGAGCTGGGTCCATGGCTGCGTGCTGACAGCTCAGCTGCCAGTTTCTGCACCTCAGCTATCCTGCCATCCAACAAGCCCAGCAGCTCCACTAGGGACCAGCAGCTCCAGCTCCTGCTGGCTCTTTTTAGGCCAGCTATAAAGCTGGTAAACACTTGGACTTGTCTGACAAAACATTCAAGCAGGAGGAAATGGGGTGTGTGCAGAAATACTCCATTACATATTGTAATGGCAGACATTAATTCAATGTTAATAACACTTTGCACTTTTCAATCACGTATTCTAAAGCCCTATAGATAGGTGGAGAAGCATTTGGCTGATGATTACTGGGCAGAGCCCAAAGGTGTATTTTTCCCTTAGGCACGAGGAGATGAAGTGACTTGTCAAAGTGGCAGAGCTGGGAAGGGAATCTACATTTACCCATTTCTAGACCTACATTCCCATCTAGTTGCCAGAAAGAGGAGTTAATTTAAATATTACCGTTTGCTGACCTACTTACAACGCTACCATCAAAACTTCCAAGCCGTGATCAAGTACATTCCCCTCTATACTTGGGCTTTTTTAGGATAACAGAATCTTTGAAGTACGCCTTTCAGCTGCATTAAACATATGGATCATTATTATTTGCTCCAGTTTCTTAACGAGTCCCTGTTTGCTGCGATTCAGCTGCTGCAGACTCTGAATAGACTCTGGCTCAGCTTCACAGCCCTGAAAAACACCTTCCCAGTGCAAGGATTGCCCTCTGCTCCTGTCACCCCATGGCCATTGTCACACTGTGCCCAAGGAGCCTGTGCAGAAAGAGCAGGAAGTGTGACTGTTCCTGTACCTGCTCCTGTTTGTGCTCTGCTCCTCGGTTCTCTTTCTAAACAACTTTCCCCTTCCTCAGCCAGCCCATCTTCACTACTCAGTGAGACATTCTGTCACCTTTTATTGTCAGCCTTCCTCCCTTCACCAAAACCCCAAACCCTTTCCTGCTTGCAGAGAGAACTACAGGCATAACCGAACGACAACAACCACAGCATGCAACGTGAAAGACAGACTCACAACACAGCGGGACTCCCTCCCAACAGCACATCACCCACCACAGCTCTGCTCCTGCAGTTCCCTGTGTCCCAGCCCCACACAGCTCACCAGGCACCTCAGTGCCAGGCAAGACAAACCCCCAACAGAAGCTTAAGCCACTGTGCTAGATTGAGAAAGCTGATAGCAAAAATTTGATGTAAGAGGACAGAGGAAATGGTCAGCATTGTGCCCAGTTTTGAGGGCTGGCCTTCTGAAGTAGGTCACATTGTGTGGAGGTGAAATCACGGCTGCCTGACCCCGCTCAGCCAGAGCCTCCTGGGTACAGGCACCGGGCCACGCTCTGCTTGTCCCACACACAGCCGGGAAAGCCGATCTGCAAAGCTGCCTACGGCCATGAAACGGCAAAATCCCCATTTTAATCCCCTGGGCGATTCCACCCCAACCAAAACACCATCCCCAAACCTCGGTGTACCTCTCCCTGCATCTCCTGGAGCCGTTAGCTGTCCTCAGCCTCGCTGTAACCTCACTCTATCCAGACTGTTTACAGACATTTTATCGAGGTGCACCAGGTGTGGATGCGGTTACCGACTTTGAGACTGTTTACCTCATCCTCCCTTCTGCATCACATTGTCACCAGCTGTATGTAAAAATCAGATAATGATGGTGCTTTGGTCACAGCCAGCTCAGCCTCTGCACCTTCCCCTCACACATGCACTGGAGGATGCGATGAATTTACAATCCTCGCAGCAAACCACACACGAGCTGCTGCAATCAAATATCTGCCTTATCTATTTTTTTGCTGAAGTAAATTACACTGAATTTTTTTTTACCCTTTTCAAAGCTGATACATAAATGACAGGATGTTGTTGAAGGAAAATATGAGCTTTCATAAGCTATTATTATTAGCACATGTGCACCTCTCTGCTGCTTTGATCTTACTGTAGGTTTGTGTTTATTCCTCCTGACTCTGTACCGACTGAACTCAAACCCGATGTCTGCTCCGATAGAGATCACGAACAATTAAAGTTGGATTTGTTAGCCACAACATTGTGGAGCTAGAGCTATGGGATAATTACCAGGGTGACATTCGCCCGAATACACTATATATAGTTTTCCCAAGGTCTCTGGGCTGTGACAAGGTGTTTGCTGTGAAACGGAAGGGCGGTGATGTGTACTGAATAAGCGCTCTTTGATATTTCACATGTAAGTTAGAGCATGTTCAGGTTTTGTTTGCAGCGGAACTGTGCTGCTTCTATTGTTTTCTGAGCAGAAAAAAAAAAAAAAAAAGCAATGCTCAAAAAATCATTACAGGCTACCTTAAGAATGGTGTCAAGGATTCACAGTCATCTCAGCTGGGTCAGTGATCAAAATAAGTATATATTATAACATATAGGGTTTTTAATACTTCAGCTGGCAACATGAAGTCAGTGTTGCTGCAGAAAAGGAATTCCCGGGGTGGTTCTGCTTCGCCTCTGCTGAGCTCCAATCCATTACACAACCCCAATCTCTCTGAAGGCAAAGGAGTTGTACAGAGCACTTGGATGGGGCCCTGAGCAACTTCATCTCTTGGGTGGCATCCGTCCCCATGGCCGGGAGGATGGAATGAGAAGGTCTTTAAGGTCCTTTCTGACCCAAACCATACTGTGATTCTGGGATTCTGTAACTCTAATCAGGCAGGTTCCATTTGTGCTTGGTACTGTGCAGGCTTCAGCTGTAAAGGCATCTGAAAACAACCACATGTACCAAGGCAAATGGAAGCAATGAATTAAAGAAAATAAAGTAACAAGAATGAGACAGGTGTTTCTAGACATTGGCTTCATGCACAATTAAACAAAGATTTAAGCCCAGCCATGCTCTAACACATCAACAGGCCATGGAAGGCAGCATGTGGGACCAAGCGCTGCAGTGGTGGGAGGCTCATGTTAGGAGTCTGGACTAAGTCTGTCCATCCTTCCCTGTATCCATGGTGGTTCAATCCCCTTTTTTGTCCCCACGGGGCACACAGAAACGCATTAAAAACACCCCTGCAAAATGGGGATTTCTAGAATCAGCTCATTGACCTCCACAGTGCCCCACCAGTGTTTGCAGCCTCAGCCATGCTGGTGGCATGTCAGGGTTTGTGCAGAGTGATGCCACCAAAGTCTCAGTGAAAGCCACCCGGTTTGGTGGTGACACACAGGTGGTAGGTGGCTTGCAGCGCTGGCACAGGTCCACTGCAGGACCAGATGTTGTTTGTGTTGAAGGGCAATGGCAAACTGTCTGTACCGACTGTCTGTGTGGCAGCAGCATTAGCAGGCTGGAGAGAGCTATGGGAGAAATACACAAGGGAAAAAAAGTACATCAAGGAATAAAGATATTCTTGAGGAAAGTGTCAGTGAAAATTCTAACCTGGTGAAAAATGTTACTTATTCAACAAAGAGAGTGAAAAATAACCACAGAGCCCAGACAGTTTTTGTAAAAGACAAGAAGTTCGCAGAACTCTGAAAATTCCCCATCAGCCCTAACAACTGTGGAAAAGGAATTGGGAATGGCAGCAATCACAGGAGACAGCGGCTGCCAGCACTGCTGAGTGATATTTACATCAATGTCCTGCCAACAATACCATTACTGGATTATCAGGGTGGATTAAGCCTTTAGCCAATTACCCCGACTGGTAAATTGTAGATTGTCTAGACTTTTTCATGTTCAACAATATGCATGAAGTTTCTCTTTATCGCTACAGCATCACACGATGCTCCTGTGGGATGTAATCCTGAGCTTCCCCGGGAGGTTCAGGTGAGCCGTGCCTGCAGCTCCAGGTTGCCTTAGTGTGGCCCTGTGCACAGACAGATTTATTTCAGACAGGATTCTCATAAATTCAGAACGACTTCCAAATTTCTTGACTAGGAGATCAAAGAGGCAAGCATTTGCTTCATGCCATCTGGGGAGCTGCTCGACAGGGCAACGCAGTCTGGGGAGGGGGGAGGAGAAGGGAAAAAAGAAAGTCTTGGAGATTATGCCCTCAAAAACAAACTCAAATGCCACCCTCACATTAAAAAGCACTGGTTGGCAGTAACAATTAATTTCTTAACTGAAACCCGCCCAACTGTGTCCAAGTGTTTTAATTTGCCTATTGCTACAATATGCAAGGGAGCTGGCAGTAATGGATTTGCAATTAAAACTAAAACTGGCAAAGAAATCGCAAAGCTGGCAAAAGAGCTAATCTGCAAGCCATGATCACAAGATTACAAAGTGTTTATGAACATGCTAATTACCAAGCACATCGCTGAGAATGGCTTGTAGGAGAGAACACTGGGTTTGCGTGATCTAAATCCCTGGATCTGCACGGCCAGCGCAGTCAGTGTTCTACCTACTTCCCACAGCTCCCAGCAGCTGGGGAACACAAGGAATTGCTGTGGTCCTGTCTGGGAGCAGGAAGAGGGACAAGGGAGAGACAGAAGGTGCCTGTATCCTCCTGCATCACAGCAGGGGAGGCACAGATGGCAATTGCCTCTCGAGCAGGTAAATGCCGGTGGTCACTGGGACTCAACTGGAATATGGAGACCATCAGTGTGAAATTAAAATCAACCTGAATAAAATAGTGCCCTATTTACTTTCATCTTGCTATCTCTTGGCTTTATAAATAGTTATTCCAGCAGGTCCTGGATATTGTCGGTTGCAGAGCACATGGCCCATGCTGCAACCTCTGAGAGCAAACAGGCATCTACTGCCATGGGCATGAAACCTTCACAAATTACCTGCAAGGGACAGGATGGGAAGGGAAAAGGGCTTAAAAAGTGATCAAACATCCGTGCAAATAGCTCATAACAGCAAGTGACAGTGGTCAGGGGCACCGTGAAGAGCAATTTTGAACCACAGAAGAGCATTTCAAGGAGAAAACAGAGTGGAAGAGTAGTCCCAGAATAAAGGGCTGCTGGGAAAACTGAGATTCTTTAATATATAGGATTAAGGATTGCCAGTATCCTCAGGGAGGAAATGCAAATGGGGTTCAGACCATTTTTTCCATAAAAATTAGGAATGAGAAAGAATAGACTTTGAAGTTCAACATGTTAGCAAATGAAAGCAACAGCAAAGGAGACACAAAGAGAAAGCAAGCCCTGGACGCCTAGAATTAGGTCTTAAACACTTGGTACCGAAAGACAGAACCTGAGGTGATGAGGAGACTTCCCTTAATGCCATGCACAGATCCCAGAAAATCTCTAGATTAGAAACTGCCTGAGAAAAAAAGTATTGCACAACCAAGGCAGGATGGAGTACAGCACCCAAATGGATCCTTGTTTTATTCAACCAGACTGGGATGATGAGGCTGCACAGAGCACAGCGAGGAAGACATGGTGGGTATGCCACGGGTGCACGGAGCAGGGAAAGGATTTCTGGATGGTTTTCTTTGCTCTATGAAATGGTGGCTGGAGTTGGCACAGAAGGAGCTGACAGACATCTATAGAGATGTCAAAAATCCAACAGGTACCTCTGCAGAGATCTGCAGGGTTGGCTGCACTGACGAGTGCCGACCATTCCCAACACCTCCATGAAAGCCAGGCAGTTAGTATGGGCTGCACCAAGGTGGTGAAGGACCAGGAGGACACTGTAAGGACACACAGCAATTGCCATTGCTGGGTCTGCCTGAGGATGGATGGTGTTTGTGGTGACTCCTCAGAGGCATAAGGGTCTCACTCAGATCTGGGAGCTACCTGGGATGGGCACTTTGTATTTGGCTGACAGTCATTTCAACCTGAGTACTTGGGTAAGGCAATTACAGAGTGAGTTCAACCCATCGTTACTGGTGGCCGTGGAATGCCATGTGTCAGGAAATGGCACCCGACCATCGCTGATGCTGATTAGTGCTATGGAGTTAATTGGTGCTACAGAAAGGGTGGTTCAAGGCAGAAGTGCCTGGAAATTAATTTATCCATGCCTGCCTCTAATGCACTGTCAAGCAGTTAATGTATGTTCAGATGGGGTAACTGAATGCAACTTGGGAGTCCATGGCCTAGAGGAGATGGTGCATCAGGATAAAGCAGAGGTGAGATCATGGTGGGTCCTTCAGACTACAAACACTGTGGCTCTACAGCTGCTTGCTCCTTCCTCAAAGTGAGATGTGTGGACTCTAAAAGTTTAAAAATTATAACACAATCACAAAGTCTTCAGTTGTGCTATTTTTTTCCTTCTTTTAAAAATACATTTGGGAGAAATGTTTCCTAACATCGAGAAATTTGGTTAACTTCTGTATACTTTTTATCCAGCATCTAAACCAGGTTCTGCTTCTGCTGGGGTCTACAATTCTGCCTCTTACAAGGAAAGCCCCAGATACAACTGTTGCCTATTTAAAGTCATCTACAAACCAGTTTAATAAAAGCTGACTGCATCTGCTTCCATGTTATTAGTTCTGCCCCAAAACTCTGTTCCTGGCAACACAATGTTCCACGCTAATGAGCCAAATCTTCCCCTCCCATGGCAGTACTCCTAAACCTCCACACCATTCAGTTCACAAAGTTACCACCCTGTTTTTCCCTCGGGGGAGGGAAGGATTGCAGCTGCAGAGGGGGTTCTTCAAATAATATGAAGGCCAAAGATCTGTGGGAAAATCTGCTCTCAGACAAATAGCACTTGGGGGCATCTGCAGAAAGAACCAGCCCCTCTTTACTTCTGTCTGGGTCCCACGTCCTTCTGGCAGCGGAGTTTTTTATGAACCAGGCTGCCATTAATCCCCTGCCAGTTCCTACACCCTACCATCCTCTGTGGGCAGACAGCACTGAGTGGGAGATAATGCTGCAGGGAAGTGGCATTGACTTCAGCTGGATTTTGTGGCCTCTTGGGAGAATTTCGACTCGGGGCAGTTATTTCTCATCCGCACCTGCTGCAAAAAGGAGGAATTTGGTACAGACCAGGGCAACTTTTCTCAGCTTCTTTTCCAGTGAATTTTCACCCATTCTTGCCAATTTTCTTCCTGCAGCACTGAGCGTGAGATAAACAGTGATTCGAGGTTATCGCGCTGGAGTGATGCTGCCCAGATTAAAGGGAAATCAGATAACTCATTACCTAACTGAAACTCGCTGCTAGACTTTTAGAGGGAGGCGATAACATCTGAGAGCTGGAGGACTCTGCTGCCCTGGCAGACACCCTGCAGCACCCCAGCTGAGCAGGGGGGGCTGCACCCCAGCTCTCCTGCCTCGCTGCCTCCGCACCTGGGATGGGGAGATGCCTAAGGATGCGGAGATACTGTGATGCAGAGATGCAGATGCCCAGGATGGTGAGATGTAGAGAAGCCCACGATGCAAAGATGTCCAGGACACATATTCAGAGATGCCCAGGATGCAGAGACACAGAGATACCTGGGATACAGAGATGCAGAAATGCCCAGGATGCAAAGAAGCAAGGCAGAGCCCCAGCCACCACAAACACATGTGGTTTTGGCCTCCGCACACTCATACCTGGAGCCTCCAGTAAGGAAAATTTAGGTTTAAAAGTTGACATGGGTGCAATTGATGGCTTTCACATTCTACATATGATGCGCTTGCAAAAGCCTTGTGCCGAGTTTCCTCATGATTCTAAAAGTTGGACTGAACTCATCTGACCGCCTCCTCTCTTGCTTTCTGCTATAAACCTTTCTGCGCCCCATGCGACAGCAGCGTCTCCCTGGAAAAGTTTTCATCTGCTTCAGATTTTGCCTCAAGCCATTAACCGACAAACTGGCAGCGAACTACTGTTAAATGATTTCCTAGAGATTACTGTTTAAGTAAAAAAGGTTCCAAGATAAATAGACTGATTCTTCATGACAAAGAATTTGAATTATGCATCCAGAAGTTTGGTACATGTGTCCAAAAGTTACGCTGTATGATCCTGGAGGTTGTTCTCATCACCATATTACAAGTGGGTAAATAAATTACATTTGTTCCTGGTTTAATAACGAGGATTTGTGTGTCATGTGTTGGACCATGCCATCATTGTTGCCATCCAGCTAATGCCACTCTATGAAATTATCATTTAGGCTGAGAAGGTTATTTGTTTTTAAAAGAAGATGCCAGCTGCCTTGAAGGAGTGGTAGTCTTTGGGCCACCTTCAACTTCCTAAAAGATTATGAAATTGTAATTTGTTTATCTTGAAGTAAGTGGTCTTAAAAGCAGCACAGCTTACTCTTTTAGGCTTGTCCTTCTCTGATCATTTCTGAAACATCCCCTCTTGCAGCAGCCTGTGTGGGATTTTATGTTTTGTTTCAGTATCGACATTGCTGTGCTCTCCAAGCATCGCTTACACATGAAACGATAAAGCTCCTAATGCTCCTGGGGGAAACTGAGTCACAGAAAAACAAGCTCCTGTGGGACTGGGAGCTGAAGCCAGGATAAAACCATGCTTCCTCTGCCGTGGCTGTGCACGGCAGTTACAAGACTATCCGGTTCCTCTGCTATAAAACTTGGTAACATGCCTCACTTCTTACCTGATTTTGAGAACATCCTGTGTTAACACATAAACAACTGGTGCTACTCATGTCTGTTTATTTGGCTATTTACACCGTCTGCCACAGCACCTGGTGCTCTCTGGTAAGAGGATCACTCGGCTCCCATATCAAACGAGCTCCCGGGGCGCAGGCAGGAGAGAGGCAGCTCCTGCCCACGGAAACTGCAACACGCCCACCCCACAGTCAGGCATTTACCACTGGTTTCAGCAGGAAATTTGGATGAAGAGTGATGCTTTTGTATATGGGAGCTGATCTTTCAGGGATTCACTGCAGCCTGCCTCATCCATCACTACGCATTCATAAGCAGATCCATGTGCTACATCTGTACAAATAGCGTATGGTAATTTCAAGACATTCTATTTTGCGAGTTTGAATACATGATAGTTATGTACTAGTTCCAGTAAACGCCAATAGCCAAACAATTGGCACTAACATATCAGGTAATTTTATGTATCCTTGAGTCAAGAAATTAAATTTCTGTACAACAGCTCTTGCATTCAAGTGCTGTCAGAAGTCCCAGCCACGAACATTTGGTGCTTTTACCTGAATTTTGCTCCTAGCAGAAAAACCTGAGCTCACCAAAAAATAGTAAAAAACTGACAATGCCAGATATAACCTCATTTTTGGACTCCCAATTAATTATGGAAAAGAGAAAAGAGTTTAAAGCATGACACCAGCTTTAAGACAGAAGCATTACAAATTTTTAGCTTTTTCTAAACACCTCTGTCTGTTGCATCGTAAAGAGCAGGATGCCAAAAGGAGCCAAAATTTCTCAGCCCTCAGTTGGGAAGAGATCCTTCAATTACTGATGACTTCAAGTAGAAACTAATGCATTTACACTATAAAACATTATTACACTATTGCTTTGTCAAGGTGTTCCCAACTCTCCTAGTCCAGCTGTTCTAGGGAGCTAAATTAGCAACAGCAAACCCAGTACCTTGATGTCCTTTTACAGCATTTGATTCTTCAGAACTGTTAACAGCCTGCAAGAAGTCAACTGAGCAAAGTAAAAACTGGCGAGCCTGTTTGCCTTGGAACAGGACCCCCGCCTAGGACCAGGGACAAGAGCTGCCCTGCAGTTAAAACAATCTGGAACAACTGTACACCTCCCTGTGAATCCCTTGGAGCTGCATTGCTGGGCAAGTTTGCCTCCTGCCCCACAATAACCAGAGCTACATCTGATTTGAATGAAACTTCAGACTTCATGATTTTCATGCCAACTATTTCAGAAGCAATGTCATTTTCTTCAACACCCTGTTATTTCACTTGCCATCTCCACAGATTCTGCTCCAGTTCCAGAAGCAAACTTATTTTGAGGACATAGACTGTTTCCAAGTGGTTTTAGAAGGGCCACACACTTAAAATCCAGGACAGGCTTAAACCACAGACTTCAGAAACCCTCAAGTGAAGGTGTGCATCTTCAGCACCATCATATTTCTTATAAAAGAAAAATGCAAACAAGAGATCAGCGCTGAAGATTCCAACGCTTTTCAGAAAACAATCCCTATAGTAATGCTTTCAAACAAATAACAAGCGAAAACCGAAACACAACAGCAATAAAACCAAATCTGATGAGCTCTTCAAAAAGATCTCGAGCGATATCAGCTGGCAGGACTCTGTTGTCTATCCCAGAGCTACGGCAGTTGATCCCAGCCAGGGCTTTGCTGCGAACACACCGAAGGCAGGAGGCTGCAGCCTTTCATATTCCAAAACAAAAGCCAAGTTCTGATCGCCGGGACAAGGAAGAAATTTTTTGTTGTGGATACATTACTGTGTAATTACTGCAGAATTCATTTACTTTCTTTTGAATACTACACCAGATACAAAGGCTGTATAGATGTGGCAGCTTCTTGTGTTATTATCTAATGCTCTAGGTTTACATTTTAACAGTTAGTTCCCCAAAATACCAGGGATGTGTGGGTCTATTGAAGGAAAGAAAACACGTATTTCCCTGCTGGGAGACAGGGAAATACAACTGATATTGCCAACCACTGTCAAACTGACAGCAAAGAAAGAGTTTCACATAAAATCTAAAGAAAAAGAAAAGAGTAATGTACCAATTTTCTCAATAAAATCAGGGTTAGAAAAATGGGAATAAGATCAGAAATGAATGCTCCTGGGTAAAGGACTATCCATGGGATGAGATGTAAAATTCCATAAAGCACAAATGTTGCTAATATTCAAAAGTCAAAGCTTTCTGTGGGTGTGCACGCATAGAGATGTCAACACAACTATTTCATGATCACCAAAATTGCTACTAGCCTGCATCCTCGCTGAATGGCTATTTTTAGGACCTGGCCTTTCATGTGGTATAATGATGTGGATTTTACAAGAGCATTTATAATGTGTTTCATATGGTGTACAGTTCTGGAGAAATTGCTTTGTATCAGAGAAAGTCAAACAAAAAGGTTTGGATGTTTATTTAATTTTTCTAAAATTTTATTTCTTATTTTATGTTATTACTTCTGGTTTCAATTTTGGGTTAATATGCATGCTTAATTTATCTATTTATTTAATTTATCCAAGCACTCCAAGGAATACTCAGCACAGCATGATGCAATCTTGCAAAACATCACTCAGATTTCTAAATCCATATATTGTTTTGGAGGGTGAGATTCCAAATCTGGCAGTGCCACAGTTTGTAAGTTATAGCAAGAAGCCAAAGCTCCAAGGCCAATTTTTGACCTGGGGTTTGGTGATGTCAAGGGTTGTGCTGTGTCTCCCACTTAAAATCCAGACAACTCCTCCTCACTATCCTGACACCCACACCAGTAATTCCAGGGCAGTAGCACATAATGAGAATCACCTCATCAGCCTCTCCATGCTAAGAACAACAAATTTTCATGTGGTAGATCTTAAATGGTTTGTTTCCTAAACATGAAAGCAATCTCCGCAGTGCCATATCCTCAGTGTCAAAATAAAAATTCCACTTTTCTGATCCTTTCTGAGCATTTTGCAGCAAAGAGCCTCTTCCTGGCGACTCAAAAAGTCTTTTCCCAAGTGCCTTTAAAATCACAGCCCCCTTGCACCCAGCCAAACATACTTTATAACCTTGGGACTTCAGATTTTACTTCTGTGTGGGTCCCATCAGAGCAGAACCTCAGTTTATACTCATGTACGCTACTCCTCAGAGCAAACTACAGCAGAAAACAAATTCAACATAGAGCAGACAAGCTGAATCACTTAAAAAAAAAACAAAAAAAAACAAAAAAAGAAGTCTTATTTTGGTCAGTCTGTGATTACTATGTAGCTCCTCAAGGCAGATGTATACTTTGTATATTACAGTTCCAGATTTTTCAATGGAACAAAGGAGATACTGTTGAGACTTTTTTTTTGCCTATCATTTAATCAAATGCAAAGTTGTTATAACCAGAGGGGAAAAGTGCTCTAGATTCTAGTATCCAGTTTTACTTTGGTTTCAAAAACTTACCACAGCATTGTTGAGTTTATTGTTTTCTTTCACAAAATACTAATTTCGGGACCCCGTGGAACACAATGAAGCAGATTCTTCTCATGGCAGCTGCGCTGTGTTTAGCACAGAGGTGGTGAACGGGAGAGGAGCAGTGGTTTAAAGCCCCTCTGGTGACCTCCTGCCCAGCACCTCCAGCCAGCAGGATGCTCTGGGTGGGGGCAGCTGATTTCATCAGGTTCTGCTATCCCTTTTACTGACCAAGTGTCCTACTTTCTCCACGAAGCCACTTCACAGAGGGGGTGGTGGCGGAAGGGTTCTTCATTGGGAATGGTCACAAACAGCATGTCCAGAGAAAGGCAATGGGGCTGATGAAAAGTCTGGAGCACAAATCTGATGAAGAGCAGCTGAGGGAGATGACAGGGGGGCTCAGCCTGGATAAAAGGATGCTCAGGGGGGAGCTCCTTGCTGTCTAAAACTACCTGAAAGGAGGGTAGAGCCAGGTGTGGAGGGGCTTCAGTCTTTTCTCCCAAGTAAGAGGCAATAGGACGAGGCAATGGCCTCAAGTTGCACCAAGGGGACATTCAGATTGTGGGAGGAAAAATTTCTTCACTGAAGAAGCTGACAAGCCCTGGCATAGGCTGTGCAGGGAAGTGGTGGAGTCACTGTTCCTGAAGAGATTTAGAAGATGTGTAGATGTAGTACCTGGGGACATGTTTTAGTGGTAGCCTTCTCAGTGCTGGGTTAAAGACTGGACTCAATGACCTTAGACAGCTTTTCCAGCACAAATGACTTTATGATCCTAAATTATAAAGACTCATAGGCAAAAACTAGTGACAGAGGAGTGCTAAGTTGCTCTGTAAAAAGGTGAAGGTAAGAGCTCTTTGTTCAAGGTAACCCACCAAGAAAAAGATCCTGCTGTAACCAAGCCTTAGAGGCACATGGTGTTGCAAACCCTTCCTTTATGAAACAGTCAGTGGGTTTGTGAGCCACCAGCATGTGCTGAACTGGCAGACTCATGGTGAGAACTAGCCCTTGGTTGATGTTCACAGAGGGTTTGGTCCAGACTTTGCAGGTTCTTTGGACATTCACCCCATGAAACACACACACTGCCTGGGGCATGGAGAGAGCTGTGCCCTCTCGGACAGACCACTGGACAAGCCAGCAGCCAGAACAGGCACCTGGTCTTTACTGATTCAGCTGGATTAAAACTGGAAACTAGGAAGTGAACAGCTCTGTATCCTGTATCCAACCCTCTGAGTCACCTGTTTGCTTACCAAACCTTTGTTTCATCCTCCAGACACAGAGACTAATGAGCAAGTATCTTGTTATAGCCTTTTTTTAAAAAAGAGAGATTCAAAGTACAGCAATGAAAGAGCCTAGAGGGGGGACTTACACATCCCTGCTTGGCACCAGCCTGGGATTTGATCAGTCTGAGAAGCTTTCCCTGCTGCAGTGGCTCTGCAAAGAGTTCAGGAAGCAACTTGTACCTACTCTCCTATTGCTGTGCCCTCCACCCACCACTGGTAAATGATGAGGTAAGAGCATGTGTACATCAGGCTGGCAGAGATGCTGACATAAGCCATCTCCTGGCTCCCCGAGCAGTGAGGTGGAATGGCTAAGGCATGGGAAACCAAGGGCCCTGAGCAACATGGAATAGTGGCTGGTATCCCTGCCCATGGCAGGAGGTTGGAATGTGATGATCTTTAAGGTCCCTTCCAACTCAAACCATTTTGTGTTTCTATGAAATGAGCAGCAAACAGGAAAGGGAGCTGCAGCAGCTGTGGCCAAAACATTGGAGAGGTGGAATAAAGAGAAGCTCCCACAGTGGCCATGCCTTCAAAAGGACAGTTTCGGCATCTAGTCCCTGTTCCAATCAATGGAACAGAGAGGGGAAGATAATCCTTGAGGATTTGCTGAGGAAATTGTGGCTTACACATGGTGCAGGAGATTGTAGTAAGTGAAGAGCAGCATGTGTCTGACTATTGTTCACCCAAGCCCTCTCTGTCCAGCACAACCCCCCTGTAAGAGTAATGATGCTCAAAGCGCTCAGGGCCTTCCTCACCTTCTCTGTGGTGAATTGGCAAAGGGGTTCAAAGGCCAACACATAGGAAACAAAGACTAAATTTGGTCTTGATGAATCATGGCCAAAAGGCAGATAAAGAACTGCAGATGTGAAGTTAATGGCAAGCTGTAGATGTTTCCTCAAAACTGTTGATGTTTCCCAGCACCAGGCTCTGCTCTGCCCATAACCACCATGCCATGTACACACAGACACACACAGTCCACGCCAGATTGCCATCTTAGGTGTGCAGCTCACACCAACCCATCTCCCAAAATCCTGCTTCCCTTGCAGATCACGCTACAGATAGAGAGGGTTCAGCCTGTGATTAGGATCTGGCCCTGTGCAGAAGATCTCTGACAATAGGCAAGAGAGTCATCCCTGCGGAGCCAGCACCGTCTGTTTAGTCACAGGAACACA
Source organism: Onychostruthus taczanowskii (assembly GCF_017590055.1). Lineage (NCBI taxonomy): Eukaryota > Metazoa > Chordata > Aves > Passeriformes > Passeridae > Onychostruthus > Onychostruthus taczanowskii. Next base: position 9,816,491 of record NW_024498573.1, read on the forward strand.
CGCCGTGTTACTGGACCGGGGACCTCGCCAGGGCAAATGCCAGCACACCCCACTGCATGGATTAGCCAGGCTTTTTACCCCAGTGCAGGAATTTAATGGTGCCAGTGGAGTCATGGCACGAGAGGGACCACAAGCTGTGAGGCAACACACGAGTGAGCACATTGCAGAGCTCCTCCTGTTCCCCCTTCTCTCAAGTGCAGCTTTAGATACCAGACCAGCTCTGCACTTTTCATCGTGGACATGCCATGTGCCACTCAAACCCAAATCACTTTGTTCTTCACAGCCAAAATTTCAAAACCACTAATCGTTAACATGGATGAGCTTCGGGAACTTGAGTTGATGATAAGTGTTTGCTTTTCTCTCCAGATTCTCAACTGGTCATAAAATTTCACACACAGCAATGGTTGGAGATTTGCAGGAACAGTGCCTTTACTATACATATCTCATAGCAACTCCCCACCAACAAAGCATCCCATGCCTTGGAAGCCAGTTCCAGGGTAGCCTGTGAAGGAATCCCAGTGGGAGACCTTCAGTGTCTGGATCACGTGCACACTTATTCACATGCACAGATTTACATAAAACTTGCTTTTGTTTCCCTGTGACATTCTGCTTTCTCTTTTTTTCATTCCAAACAATTTTAAAAATAAGGTTATATTAGACCACACACATCCAGTGTTGTATCATGTCGCTGCTTCTTAAGCAGAACTCTCTAATTTATTTCAAAGGGAAGTTCTGCTTCAAAATTGAGGGTGTGATATGAACTCAGAAATTAACACAAGAATTTTCCTTGGGGGAAACCAAGACTGAATCAGACATGCAATAAATGACCTCGTAAGCCCTGTGCCTTGGTAAAGCCACATATCCAAAACTGTGCTTTAACATAAAACAGTATTTTCAATATTACCTTATTTCAAGCTAGGTAGAACAGCGGAAAGAAGTGGATTTGCTTTGGTCAGGAGGGAACAAATTACTCATCTGTCTGTCTGCCAGGAGGTCCATCAGCAGCACCACTCTCCCAACGCTGTGTGCCGGGAATGTAACAATTCATGGGGACAGGGAACCCTCCTGGAGAGGTCCCGCAGTGCGAGCCCTGCTGCCAGGGAACCTGGCTGGGACGGTGCTCTCCTGCAGCAGCAGGCACTGCTGGGAACACACAGAGCTACTGTTGGCTTCCAGCTGCCTTCCCCCCTCCCTCCACACACAACATCTGGAGAGGGACGCAGCAGCCCTCTCGCAGCAACAAATCCCCATTGCACGGTGACTCCGGGGAGTTCTCCCACTGGTTTCAACAAGATCAGAACCCAACACAGGAAAAAGCAATACTAAACTATTGCCCTGACAGTGCAAGTCAGGACAGAGAGGCAGAGAAACAGCTGAGCTGCAGATTTCCTTCCGCCAGCTGCTGTGGGGGCCAGAGTCTCCTCTGCAGAGGGACGGAGCGGCCTTGGGGAAGGGGATGCAGCAGAGGCAGCCACATCCTGGGCCTCAGCTGCTGCTGCTGCTTCAGCTTCTGTCCAGTGAACAACAGCCCTAGACTGTAGCTCCATGCTTTTTTGACCTCGTGTTAGACATTTGGGCCCTGTGGCCCCAGGCCAGCAGTAACTGCACTTTCATCTTTCCGTGCCCAAGGGGACATTTCATACCCTCTGAACAAGCTCAAGGAGCTCAGCAGACCACAGGGACCAGGCTCTGAAAAGCCACATTATTGCGAGTCCTGCTGTCTTATCTGGGGACTTCAGCAGTGCAGGGCTTGGGGAGTACCCCCACTCTTCTGCTCCCATGTAAGCTCTGGTTTGACAGCTTAGTAATTAAGAAAATGAGGTAGTGTCTGTTTTCCAAAGAAAAAGAGGCTCTTGAACTTCTGTTTCTCACACAGACAGAAAGTCCAGTGCCTCAGCTTTACATGCAGAACATTTTAATCCTGCCTTTATACTCCTCACACACTCACCAAACACATCTGAAGTACACAGAGCTCCCCTCAAATCTCTCACATCAATGGGAGCAGGGAGACCTTTTGCCCTATATACAGGGCAGCATGGCTCATTCCCCTATTTTATAAACCTATTTACAAAAAGAACTTAAAGGAACTTACAAGAGCTCCTTTTACCATTTAACTACCACATAGTACAAGATATAACAATGTTCAGAAAACCCCCTCAGGTCTAAACTCAATTATACAACTGTAGCAAGAAAAATATTTTAATCTGATCAAAGTGTTAACATGTTTGACCATGTCTGACCTCTAATGTTTGTAACCACCTAAAAGGCTGCTGTTCTTACTAAGGATGTACCTTAATTTGATTTAAAGTCATTTGTACTATTTAAAAAAGGATATAGTTTTATGATTTTATATTTAATTTAGAAAAACAGTTCCTCAACTTGTTCATATTCTTGGGAAGTTTCTTGCAGATTTTTAACCCGTAAGTCCTATATATTTCACTCTGGGAAAAGCTGGACCTTGCATAAGATAGGATAAAGTGGAGCCTTGAACGACCACACACACAACACCTGAGAGCCAAGTGAGAGATGGCGCTCCTGGGGCCCTGCGGAGTGTCATGATTTCAGATGCACACACAGGCTACGCCAAGATGCTCTTAAACACCCTTGACTGAGTGTGCCCTCCCCAGCCTGGCAGCTGATGGCAGTCACAGCTCCCAGAACAAGGGACAGCTGGGCTCTGCCCTCTGCGCTGTCCTCAGCTCCAGCAGCGCCTTCACCCTGCCCACGCCCCCAGCGACAGCTCTACTGCCAGTCCAGGAAAACTCTGCCTGCCCAAACCAGCAGCACTCCAGCTGAATCATCCCACACTGGCATTTGCCACCTTCAGCCAAGGAGGGCCACCCTGCTGCGGGCAGCTCCTGCCACCCCCTCTGCTGCTGGCCCTCCAGGGAGCATCAGCCAGGCTGATGGCAGCTACCCAGCCATCTTCAGAGCATGTAAATAACATGGCTGGCTGTGTTTGGGTAAAAAGAGGCAATTTTGGCTGGGAGATGTGGGGACCTGAGCAGGATGCTCGGGTGAGCAGCATAACAGTTAGTGGCTACAAACACCTTGAGGGAAACAAAGCAAAAGTGGTGCTGCTGACAAAACCAGAAAGAAAATAGGAGAGCAGCACCCCAGTATTGCTGGTAGCAACACACCCAGCCAGGCAGGTGCTGGAGCCAGTCCAGAGCCACTCGCAGCTCCCTCACAGGGTTCGTGGGGAGCCCACCGAAAAAAATGTGGTTTACAGAGCGTTGCAGGGCAGGGGCTCAGCCCAGCCTTGATGCTGGCTGCTCTGTATATTTCAGGGAGTTATACTCTGTTTTCAATCAGGTAAATTACTGTTTTCAGTGTAAAGCCCTGACAGTTTGCCAAAGTACTCCTGGTTTAATTTTTTAATTGATTTTTTTTTTAAGATTCTAAAATTAATCCTACTTGCAAACAACTGTTTCCAGGAAGCCTCATTAACCAAAATACAATCTCCACTATCAAGTGCACGCATGATTGTGATACCTAATCCTATTCACTCACACAACCTTCCTCCCTGACTCTACTTGTGCTAAAGTGTTAATTAAACACACTTTTATGGATGGTTAAGTATCTGCAATCTTCGGTCACAGATCTGACCTCCCCGATTATTGGAAGCAGCCACCAGATTATAGCCCACACTTTATATAAGTACACAGCAGCAATAAATCTATATGACAGCAATCCATAATTTACCATGATAATCTTTGCACAGTCAATAGAAATATAAGACAAAATTGCCCAGAATAATATATTGAAATAGTTATTGTAATAAGTTGAAAAAAACCGCAAGACCAGCCTGCTTCATGAGGAAGAAATCTTCCCCTGTCTGCCAGGTTTTTAACTGAAAACATCAAATCAGCTCTTCATAAACCACAGCAGGATCCAAACAGGCCTAAAGAAAGCTGTTCGAGGCACTGGATGATTTTGATGGCCCTCAAGGGGATGGGATCATTCCTTCTCTGCTACTTGTATCTTCTCCCCTTTGAGTTCTGCACATTTCATTTGCTCCTGTCTGCTGCCCTGACAGTAACTGCTTGGATTTTATTCTGTTATCAAGGGAAAAGGTGATTCTTAAACCACAATCTACTTTATAGCCTAGATGCTGATAAATAGGCTATTGCACTTTGCTGCCCATCTAGGAAGAGTTTAAGATTAAAATAAATATTCCACCATAGCAAAAAGATGCTGGACTAACGTAACTCTGGACTTACCTAAACTCTAGCTCAGGGAGCAAATTAAGTGTGTTTACATGAGACAAATTTAAAAACATTCAAAGTTTATCAGGAAGAGAACAGCTTAATATTTTGGGGAATGAGGGGGATACATGGTACCTGGATAAGGTGGGAAGCACCAGAAGAAATGCTTATTTGGGTTACAACAACGTAAGTGTGTCCTGCCCTTCAAACACATCTTTTCTTGCTGTAAACTGAAGGAAGACTTAAAACTTTAGAGATAGATCCCTGATCTGTGCAAACTTCAGCAAAGTTTCAGCAGTCTGCAGCCAGGAAAACTGAATCTCCTAGGAAAAGCTGTGTGGGGTACAGGCAGGCTCATGCAGGGACCTGTCTCCTGCTACCCAGGCCAGCTGGGTCAGGTGTGAGGGTATGGCACTGACTGCCATAAATAATTTTAAGTTTCATACTCCACAATCCATCCATTTTTCATAACACCAGTTTGACATCCTACCCCTCTTGTGAACAAATGACCGGAATTAAGGACAGGTTTACATATTCTTTTAAGCTTTATCCCTTTAAAGGTTAAAACTTGAACCTGAAATAAACCAAATTACGTTCTGTCCTCACTTGCTGCTGGCTACTGCAGAACAATGTCTGAAACAAACAGGCAGCAGTGCCGGCTCGCAGGAGTGACACCAGCATTGACTGTCTGCTGCAATGTCAGGACATTATTTTCTGAAGTTCTGACCAAGATGGTGACGGGAAAAGACAGCTTTTGTAAAGAAGACTTTAGTTTAATCACTCAGATGGCAAAACTTAGAAACATGAGAACACACAGAATTACTAAAGCTGATTTAAACTGAGAGGGAAAAACTTTCCAGGAGAAAGATGGGAATAGTCCTCCGGCAGCATGAAACCTTTTCCTAAAAACCTCCATTGCCATTTTAGAAGCACAAGATCCGTTTTCTGGGCCATTATCCACAACAGAGCCCTAACACACAAGCTCAGCTGTGGGACAAATCCCTGAAAACAAATACAAAGACCAGGAGCTGCTCCCTCCAAAGCCCCTGACCCAGAAAAAGGAAGGGACGCTCTTCAATGAGATATTAGGATTTGACTGCTGAAAGAATAAAGCCAAACCTAGAGGATGAGGAGACTGGAAAAGCAGCTCCTCCAGCAACTCAGAGCGAAGCAGGCGCTTCCTGCTGAGCATCTCTCCCCCTTCCCACTGCTTTTCCTTTTGGCTTGGACAGAACAGTGTCCAGCTATTTCAGAAACCGGGCTCCAATTTGTCAGGAAAAAGCAGGTGTAGGTGCCTGCACAATACCTGCAACATACTTCAGCACTGAAACAGGCCAAAAGACTTCTCCATACGGAGAGGAGAAACTCACCAGCGGTGACATAGATCCATTGGGCAGATACGGATCTGAGAGCATCAGGAAAGGGTAACCAGAATAGGCAGATCCTTTATACATCCCTGGGTCCTGATGTTTCATACCTGCTGAAATCAATGTTCCCTGTCAAAATTTGTCTTATGACAGGTGACTCCTCCGCCCTTCAGGGGTCCCCAAAGAAGTTACAGCATGCTGTGGGACTCTTTGTGTCCCATACTCCTCAGAGAAGGTGTTGGGGAGTGCCAGGGTCCCCCACGGGTGTGGACTCCCACAGCGGGGACGCTGGGAAGCCTCGGTGCTGTCAGGAGTAGCTTTCCCGCTGGGACTGTGGTGACCAGGCTAGCATCCCTCACTCCCAGGGCTGTCAGGGTGACGGGCTGGGGAACCGGGGGGGGTCAAGCACTAGAGGGGCGCACTGGGGAAGACCAGCAGGAACCGGGAACGGGGAGAGAGGGACACACAGAAACACGCGGAGGTTGCCGTGACTAACCATCATCCATGTGGTCCGGGAGCTTCTCCTGGTACACCCTCTGCGGATCCTGCACTCGCCGGAGGGCCTGCACGGGGAGGAGAGAGAGGGGCAGCGCGGGGGCGTGGGGCGGGGGCCGCGGCGGGG
>NW_024498573.1:9822702-9860595 GCF_017590055.1 Onychostruthus taczanowskii
GGGCGCGGGGCCGCCGTGCGGGGCCGCTCCGGCCCGGCTCACCTCGGGATCGGCGGCGGCGGCGGCCGGGCTGCCGCTGCCTTCGGACTCGTTCACCAGCGAGGACTTGAGGTCGGCCAGGTCGCGCTCGGTGAAGGCGTTCTCGGGGATCTTCTCCTCCTGCTCGCCCTCGTCCTTGAAGGCCAGCATCTCGTCCGTGGCGCCCAGGTCGTCCCCGCCGCCGCTGCCCAGCTGCGGCATTTTCCTCCCGCCGCTCCCTCCCCGCCGCGCAGCAACTTTCCCGGCGAGTATTGTTCTCCCGGATCAAGACCTTCGCAATTATTTTTTTTCTCTACCTCAATTATTTTTTCCTTCTCTTAAAAAAAAAAAATTAAAAATAAAAAAATAGCTCCCTCTTGAATTTTTAAAGTTTTTTCCTCCTTTCCTTTTAACTTTTGAACTTTTTTCCCCCCTTTAATTTTGCTCCCCCTTTCCAAACTCCCTTTAAATCTCTCCTTTAAAAAAAAACAAACAATTAGACTTGCTTTCCCCTCGTCACTCTTTTCTCTGCCCCCCCTTCTTCCCTCCCCGCTCCGGCGGCTCGCGGGGGGCTCGGCAGGCTGCGGGCGGGCAGGCGTCGCGGGATGCCGGGCTCCACGGGCCCCCCCGTGCCGCCGCCGCCCCCCCGCCCTCCGAGCCCCGGGAAGTTTGGCTGGAGCAGCGGGCGCCGGCGGCTGGCGGAGCACGGAGCGCCCGGTCCGACTGCGAGCGCGGCGGCGCGGCGGGCGAGCGCTGCGACATCAAAGCGGCCGCCGGGTGATTGGCAGCGCCGGGGCGGGGCCGGGGGCGGGCACACACAGGGACGGGGACACACGGACACACAGACACAGACGGAGGCGCGCACACGCGTACGGGAACACGGAGACACACACGGACACGCTCACTGGCACACGCGCTGCCAGCCAAGTCCTGCATTAAAGGCACAGGCAGCCCCACACCGCGCTACGGCGGGGTGACACCCTCCCGGGCCGGCTGCGGGGGTGCGGGTGGCCCGAGGGTGGGCAGCAGCGGGGGCTTGGTGCAGCCCCGGGTGTGTGTGCACGTCTGTGACACGCACGCATCCCTGCTCGCACATCCGCACACACACCTGTGCCTACCTGTGCGCACACACGCCTGCACACACGGACGTGCTGCACGCACATCTGAGCACACACGCACACGGCCTGTGCACATCTGTGCCCGGCCACATTCCTGCACACACGCACCTGCACACGCACCGCGGCACAAGCTCGCCTGCAGCCACTCCTGCATGCCCACGGCAGAGCACGCACCTGCGCCGGTCGGTGCTTCCTCACACACACGGCTGCAGGCACACATCCACATTTACGTGTGTGCACACACATCAGCATGTGTCGGGGTCTGCACGGCCCCACACAGGTCTCTACAGGGGTGTGTGTACAGCTACACACACCTGTGTACACACCGAGCACGCACAGCTGCACATCTGGCACACACGAGCACTCGCACAGCAGCACACGGCAGTGGGATCCACACACACCCCTGATGCATCAGCACAAAAGAACATGTAAGTGCACACATCAGCACTCACAGCTACACACCTGGTACACACAGGCATCTGTACACACACAGCTGCACACACAAACACATCTATGTGCTCACATGCACCTATGAATCCACAAACACAGATCAGCAGCACATGACTAAACATAGAGGACAGAAGGCCAAACATGGCACTGCTGACACACATCAGTGCATGTGTGTGCACACAGACACATCAGCTCACTTGAGAACACAGCACATGTGTGCACGCACTGAGACATCAGGACATGTATGTGTGCACAGAGGGACATGGACAAACAGACACACATGTACAAAGCAGGACATGAGGATGTGTATGAGTGCACAGAGAGACATGCACGAACAGACACACGTGTGTACAGTAAGACATCAGGATGTGTATGTGTGCACACAGACACACCTCAGCAGGTGTACGTGTGCACTGAAACTCATCGGGATGTGTGTACAAACACACACTGCAACACCGGGACTTGTGTGTGTGCACAGACAGATGTGAACACACACACACACACTGACACAGCAGGGCATGGACACCTGAGCTCAGGCACACACAGCACACGTGTGCACACCCACACTGACACACACACACACACTGACACAGCAGGGCACGGATACCTCAGCTCAGGCACACACAGCACACATGTGCACACACACACTGACACATCAGGGCATGGATACCTGAGCTCAGGCACACACAGCACACATGTGCACACACACACTGACACACACATGTGCACACACACACACACACACACACACACATGACACATCAGCCACGGATACCTCAGCTCAGGCACACACAGCACACGTGTGCACACACACCCACACACACACAAGCCCACAGCAGCTGCCATGGCCAGCTGTGGGTGCTGACACACCCGTGCCACACGTGGGTGCCCCTGCCACCCGCCGTGGGCAGCGGGCACGGGCGCTGCTCCTGCCACCGCGCCCGTGGCCCCTTCGCGGCACAGACGTGACGTGGGGTGGCAGAAAATTATTAGTTTTCCTGCCTGGCCCCGAGGGTCAGGAAACAAGAAATTACCATCTTCGCAGCCCATTTTGAAGGCACTAGACACTTGTGTGTCGGCGTCGGAGGGTTTTTTAAGCAGTTCCCATGGAAAAGGAAACTCCCCATCTCTTCTGATCACACACGACAGGTCCTGTGCATGTCTCCAGTAGCTTAAAACAACACGCCGATATTTATTTTCCTTAATTAAGATTGCACAAGATAGCCCTGGGTCCTGGAGACTTTGCTACAGACTGTAATGACGCCATGTAAATTGTTTTTTATGACCCAATATACAACATATTGTCACATTCAGCCCTTGAATAGGAAGCTAAAAATCTTGGTCCCTATTTCTCTTGTTAATTAGGGTATTATTACTAGGGATATAATCTCATTACTTTTTGGGGAGGAGAAGAACTAGTTGGAGCCACTTTGAAAAGTACTTGAATATATTTAAATGGAGCAAAATCTGTCTTTCTGCTAATTGCTGATTTTGCATGACACAGAATTAGTGTTCTGATTTTGGGGCACAGTTGATGCCAGCCTGAAGAAGATGGGAAGGATGCTGTTTGCTTTTTTCCTGCTTAGTTTTCTCCTCCAAATGAATAAGCTGCCCCATAGGAAACTCCATTGGCAAATTTCCATTCTTTTAAACATCCCAAAAATAAAACAAGATGCAGCCACTTTGAGGAATAATCATTTGAATGAAATATTTGCTACTTTAAGATTTTTTTTTCCTTCTTCTTTCAGATGATCCTCTTGTTTTGCATGTGAAAAAAATCGTCTGAGATTTACAGCCCTCCCAAATGGAGATAAAGCCTTGGCAATGAGTTGGAAACCTGTTGTAATCTGTGATCCAGGAAACAAAGAGCCTCATTAATGCAGAGACTTTGGTGAGCCTTTGATGTTAGCTAGCATAGCATTCACTCTCAGTTCCATTTGCATTTAAACATTCATAAAAACATCATCTCTGCTTCCTTTGCCTTAAGCAATTTAGGAGTAAAGTATAGCTTCTATTTAAAGAAACCCACTGTGGTGAGGCTTAGAATACAAATATCACATAATCTTCAAGCAGAGCAAATATTTTATCCTACATTTCTGGTGGGCACATTTAATAATATTATATGTAAGACCCAAAATAAAACATCCATCTTATTTTCATTAACCTTACACCACATACTCGAGTCAAAAGAGAAAGCGGGCCCTGTTAATTCTAAATATACTACATACCAATTTGTGGAAGGAAGAGAATCCACAGGATTTTACATTATTGACAAGAGCTGAATTTTTGAAATCTGCATGCCTACAGCAAGGTGCCTAAATCTGTATTTAGGCACACAACACTGAAAACTGTGAACAAGTTCAGGTTTATATATATATGTATATGTATTTCTGGACTGCAGAATCTATGTCCTGGTTTGAAAATGGAATAAAAATTAAAAAAAAAAATTTTTAAAAAAACCAGAGAAGTAAAACAAAAAAACAAACCCAACCACCCAACCAAAAAAAAAAAAAAAACAAACCCAAAAAAAAACCCCAACCCAAAAAACCCCACCCCCCCCCCCCAAAAAAAAAAAAAAAAAAAAACACCAAAACAAAAAACCCTAACACATGAAAATTTTCTTCCAAGAGAAGGCACTGTTGCTCCCAGATGGCACCTTATGGGAATGACAGTATATGGGGAATTTGGGGACTCATTTAGGAAGCAAAGGCCTGTCCATCTTATTATCTTCATCAGTATTATTCCCCAACACACCCAGGGGAAGTGGAACAGTACAAAAAATACTGGAGTTGGCTTGTCTTGATATTTGGAAATATTCAGATGGGGTTGTCCATGTTTCCTGTACCCTTAAAAATAACCGAGCAATGGAAATTGATCCCCTGGCACACTCTTGGTGTTCCCCCTCTTAGGAGCAAATACAAGAAAATCTTTAAGTTTGGTGCTGTGAGTCAGTGCAGCCTGACTGGTGTTTGAAGCATTATAAGCAAGTTTCCTATATGATGAATATCCAAAATTAAAAACTGAAATGGAAAACACTTAAAACCAACTTTACCTTGGATAAAATATTTCTGGAGCTGGATCAAAGGAAAACAAAAAGCCTGGCTTACTTGTCAGATCATATCTGCACTGAACTTCAAGGTTTGATTTGTATTATTTACATGGAAAAGGTCCCAAGAAACCAATTTGGCACTAAATATCTTCATTACGTTTTTTCGCTTGTATGGGTGATTAAATCAATCTGGGGTTCCTGTTTTAATTTTTTTTGAAAGGTGCAGCCATCTGTGAATTGAGGAACTTTTCTGATGTCATCTTTGTGTTTCAGACATACTTTCCCCCCTCCTTTTAATAATTTTTTTTGTAATAAGGAAACTTTTAAAGGAGCATGTTTGCTTTACTATTAGATTTTCTAGCTGTCCTTCCAGTAACTGTTTAGAATTAAGGGTATATAATAACTTTTTAGAACATTTTAACTGTTACACCTGCAGGTAACAGTAAACCAGATTAAAATATAACCAAGTCTGTCTATTAGTCTGCCTGTTCCTCATCTTGCATTTATCAGCTTGTTCCCTGAATGCTGTGTGTGAAACTCAGCACATGTATTTTGTACCATACTATGCACAGCAACACTGTGTGGTTTTACACCTCAGAGTAAGTGAAGCCTGTCCTTTAAAGTCAATGTAAATGTTGCCACTGACTTCTCCTAGACCAGGGTTCCACCTTCTGTGCTTTAAAAGGGCCTTCCTTGGATTTATTTAATTTAAGGGGGTTTTTTTTCTCTATTTTTTTTTTTTTTTCATTTGAATTGATCAGTTTGGAGTAGCTCCCATTTTACTGTTTGGGCACATTTTGTCCTTGCACACAAGTTCATTTAATGTGGGTTAGGGACACATCTACCCCTGGCAGGTTAAACATCCTACATCAGCTTTCCTATTTCATTGTATTTGCAGCAAACATGCTTCCCTGATATGCATATACAAATCCAAATATGCTTTAATTTAAACCATTTAAACCTAGATTTATTTCAGCTGGGTTTTTTTCTTTTCTTTTTTTTTATTTTTTAAATTTTTTATTTTTTAGCCTATTAATCAGTTCTCCACTAGCAGAAAAGCCTTCTAAATATTTACCATCCTTTTGGAGAAAAACATTTGCACAACCATCCCATAAGAATGGCTTGACTGATAGATTGGCAGCGCCGACGTTTCAGATGAGACAGATGAAAACTTCTGTGCGGGATTCCAGCTGGGAGCAGGAGCTCCTGGAGGACAGGCTGGTACCAGCTGAACTAATCCTGGCAAGTGACCAGCGTAAATCAGGCCACTGAAAGCTCTGTTTTGCCCAAAGGGGTTTACACTGGTGTAATTACCTCAGCATAGTCATAGCAGGAACATTTCCTTAGTCTAGACAGGCTCTAATACGTAAAATAGATCTATCGTTTGCAGCTGAAACATCCCGACCCTGCTGAGGCCAGGGACAAGCCTCGTGTTCTCCTTTCCTTGGCTGCTGTGTGCCCAGCTACAGCAGGATTTGGGGTTGGGCTGGAGCATCCTCCAGGTTGGCTGGTCTGGGACAGAAAAAAGGGTCATGCAGTGGACCAGCCATTTCCTGACTGGATTCATTCTTAATCTTGAGGGATTTTAAGTGTTTATTTGTCTTCATGCATTGATCTAAATGTACTTAAAGGATTCCCTGAAGCTGCCAGAAGTTTGCTTTTAAACTACCAACAAAAAATTGACTCCCTGACACTGCAATATTTAGGTTGCTTTCGAATATCTATGAGCTTTTCTGGAAATGCTTCCTGCTGCTAGGACTGAAGACTCTATTTTTCCCCCTCAGGAGTCAAGTAGGAAAGGTAGTGCAGACTGCTGACTGGGGCCAGCATCCTGCTTTCTCCAGGAAAAGAGGATAACCTCTCAAAAGACTTCATCAGATGTCAAAAGCCATAGTGTGAAATCCATTTTGGAGCCTGTGATTTTTGGATCGCTCCCTGTGTGTATGGCACAAGCCATCATCAACTTTACCAACTTTTGGTTTACCAATTTTTGGTTTTTTACCCTCTGTTTTGATTTTGTCAGGTTGTAAGACCATCTCTTCAGGCAATTTTTCACTTTTATTAAGTCTTTTCTTTGCTCTGATACCCATAACACTTATTAAAGTCTTTTAAAAGACGAATCTATTTTTCACTCTCTGTGTTTTTTTCCCCTCTTGCTGCTGGAACTGGACCAAGCAACTGGCGTTGCATTTAATATTTCTTATTACTCTCACTGTCAGGTTCTCAGGCACTTGCCCAATGCTGAAAGATCTGAGTTTCAAACAGGAAGGAACATGTTTATTTGTTTACAAAAACACTTTTCCAGGGCCGCATCCTGTGGTCACACAATCATCCAAGGAGTCCCTGCTCCGATGACTCATGCCTCTAAATTAAAAGGATCCATGAAGATGGATTTGCAGAATCACACTCATTTCTTCCACAACAATTTTTACATAAACTCTAGGGAAAAGTATGTTAATTTTTTGCGTCTATAAAACTTGATTTTTTACCGAACCAAGGTACATGACTGCTTTTTTCTCTTAAAGTGTTCTTTGCATTTTAAGCAAACCTTACGACCCATTAGAAGTAGCCTCTTCCTGTGCATTTGCTACAATTCACATAAAGTACAGTTTGTCCTGGGATTCCTGTTTGAACACTGGATGGGACAAAGTACAGGAGAAATCCAAATATTGTCCTTTTAGCTCAGACTCTGCTCAGACATGCTGTCCAGGCTGCAGCTGAACCTGGTTAAGAGGTGGTGATCCAGACCTATCTTCCAACTTCTTCCCTTGTGTGTCTCCCACCAAAGGTGTTCCACCAGAAAGGGCAGTGTAATTTCCCACAGAGGCACTCCCCAGCTTGCTTTTGTCTGAATGAGCTGATTTCTAAAGGACAGCTCTGGTGTTAAAAGAGTCAGTGGAGGGAAGTGGTGCAGTCACCATTCCTGGCACCTCCTGTTCAAAAACCAAGTTAATGTGACATTTTGGAATATGATTTAGTGTGCATGGCAGTATTCAGTTGAAAGTTGTTCTTGATGATCTTGGAAGTATTTTCCAACCTTAATGATTCTGTGATTCTGTGATTCATTTAGAAATTTTAGGAATGATTTGGAAAAATTTAGGTTAGGTAGATGAGAGGAGACTCATTGCTGACAGTGGGGCTGGATGGCAGCAGCCATCAGAACTGCTGACGTGAGTGGCAGACAGTGAAACTGGTTTTAGTTGTGGTCACCTGGGACATCTGAATGGACAGCTGCTCTCTCGGGATGCTTGAGAGGGCAGTAAAAGGAACAAGACCCAAACCAGAGGCTGCTTCTGCAAGAGGTACCTGCAGGGTCTGGTGCTTCTGAGGAAAAGGGGAAAGGGCTGGCTGCAGCTCTCTCTGTGATCCCACATTAGCACATCAAACTTCTGCAGAGCAGAGCTGGAGGCTTTGGCAGCTCCTGCCTTGCACCCATTCGAGTCCCACGGCAGGAAGCCCTCCCTGAGCCCCTGCAGCCTGACCAACTCCTCCCCAGAGCCAGAGCCATGCAGAAAGAAAGGGGGAGTCAAATGGAAGCAGCTGCTAGAAAGTGAGAATAAAGGGAAATTGTCAGGATAATGGTGGTGGGATAGAGTGGCCAGATCAGAAACTAAAGGAAAATTATTCCAATGTCTAAAATCAGCCCATGTGACATGGGGTGTATTGGCCACTTCTGATACATCCAGCATCACTCCAGACCCATGCCAAAAGATGAGGGTTTTTTTCTGTACTGTTTTTTTTTTTTTTAATGATTTTTAGTGATTGTGACAAAGAATAAAATTATTAAAGAGATGAAGGGGCAAATGAAGCAGGAGAAAGAATATGGGATTAGGGGGATGCTGAATTTACAAATGTTAACACCAAAATTAGTGAAAGAAAAAGTAGGAAAGAACTGAATCCTTTATTTTAAAATCTGAAGTCATCAAGGCAGAGCCTTCTGTTACTGTATGCAGAACACTTCATTTTTGACTTGGAATATATTTTTATTTATTTTTCAGACATTATTTATTTCAGATCTTTACTGGTGACTTTCTCAAGACACACTGACTGTGAACCAGGGTGAGCTTGTCGTCATTGTGCTTTTCTGTACTTCAGACTGAAAAATGAAAGTGAGGACATGTGAAAGCGGAAGGGAGGATTATATTCCTGTATCACTTATGACACCCCTCTGTCCTTGATATTTCCCTCTTGCCAGCAGGTTTGTCACTTCCCCCAGCTCGAATGGATGTGGAGGAGCTTGAGCAAAGCACAGCAGGGCTGCTCCTACCGACTTCTGAGTGCTTCCAAAGTGGCTATAAAGAAA
The DNA here is from genome assembly GCF_017590055.1 of Onychostruthus taczanowskii. Lineage (NCBI taxonomy): Eukaryota > Metazoa > Chordata > Aves > Passeriformes > Passeridae > Onychostruthus > Onychostruthus taczanowskii. The sequence continues at coordinate 9,831,641 of NW_024498573.1, forward strand.
CCAGATTAAAGCAGCATTAAAAGCTGTGCTACAAATCCTACCATATTAAGCAATACAATCCTAATAGCTGTTTTGGGCTAACTGAACAGAAGGGGTACCTTGGAGTTGAACTACATGTTTCAACAGTATGTTGTTCTGAAAAGTGTTGTATATGTGCCGACATCCGCTGCTGGCATGTGTACAGACTGAAGCTTGCCAGCTCCTCCTAATCTGGAAAGAGGAGACATGCGGTGTTAAATACATGTGTCATCACCAGTCATTCCCTCCCTCCCCCCAAATTTTATCATTTGGTTGTGCAACACATTTGAACCAAGTCAGCCCATTTAGTTTAGATGAACTTAGGCCAAGTAACTGTACTGGAGCTGACTTCAGAGGCTTGAGAGGAACTGCTGGTGTAGCTCTTCCATAAGTAAATGCAAACACTGTGTTATGTTCCTTATTCTACTCCTTAGACAAAGGCCTTTTGGTAGGGCTGCTGTTGGAAGGAGGGAGAGCCTCTGAGAAAACAAACTGCAGCTCATTGCATCATATGACTTTTGCCTCCCATTGTGTTAAACCTTATAGACAAAACAGGGTCAGGTCTAAGCAGGGCTGACAAAGAGGATTCCAAGGAAACCCATGCTGCAAGAGGTGGTTTTGGTGACTCAGTAGGTGACACGGGTTTTTCTGAGTCAGGATTGAACCAGTATTCTCTCATGACGTTAGTGCACCCGAGCTTAGGATGTGTTTTAGACTGACAGCCTACTACTCATGCCAGTAAGGGTCCTGGAAGACTTTTGCACTCATATAGAGGGTGATTTTAGTCTCCTGGTTGAAGTCCAGCTGTATGAATTGTGTTTCCCCCCGGTATCTACCTTGTATGGTGTTAGTCATTGCCCCCTTTAAGGCTGTGACCATGGTGCCTACCACAGCCCATAAGTACATGTGGAACTGCACTTTCAACTCATCAGGTGGAAGTGAGCACCTGGCACCCACAGCATCAGCTCCACAGTATTTAGGAAGGGGTCTCAGGGCTCCCTCCCTTCCCTCTGACAATGGCTACAGCACCAGTGGTGGGTGAGCTCAGTGGTTTGAACAAGCTTGAGTGCTGTCCCCAGGGGCTGGACACACTCCCTGGGGCCCCTGGGGTGACTGGAGCTGTCTTGCATAGCTCTGGACTGCACCACCAGCACTTCACTGTCAATGGGGTGTGCTCAGGAGATACCCACAGCTCTCCTCTGCTTTATTTAAATGGCTTTGCTGTTCTTTATGAAGTCCAATACGTGGGCTGAAAAGAGAAGCCCTGAATACAGTCGGGAATGCAGAGTATATCTTGGTGGACCCTGGTCCAGACTTTAGCTCTTGAGTTAGACTGTACGTGAGCTTATTTTGTTAATTCAGTGGTGAATCTGCCCTGATCCAGAATGATGCAGTATCATCAGATGGTGCCTTTCTGAAGGCTGTGGAGATGTGGAAGGTGTGCAGTTGCCACAGGCGGTTTGCTAACAAAGAGAAACTGTGAAAAGTTTTGATGATTAGAGAAGAAAGCACAGAAGCAGAGACTTTAGAAGGACAAGAAGAAAAAGTATGTAAAAATGTGATCCCCCATTTTAATGGCTAAACATGAATTATGTTATGAGATGCTTTCATCTTAGTATAGGTTAGCATTCCCCAGCTTTTTATATTTGTATATAAATATTTTTCTTGAAGTAAAGTTAGTCTAATTGGAAGTAAGAGCCATTCTATGTCGTTTATTTTAATACTCTAATATATTTCCCCTAGTTAATCATTGCTATTTCTAAATATAAATTTCCTTTCCTTTTCTTTCAAGTCACTTAAAATGAAAGGGCCTGCTTTACTCTTTGACCTTCTCTAACAAGCAGACCCTTGAAATGCAGAACTTCCAGAAAGCAAGCTGTAGGAACAACAGATGGATTTAGTAAATTACAGCCTGCAGAGGAATTGTATGAGGAGTCAGTTTGGGAAGGAGGCTTAAAATACACAGAAATTTTCTGTGCTGTAGCTTTTTTCTTGCTGTCAAACACTGCCTGGTAAATGCGTAACTCGTGTGATGTTGGCTTTCTGCACTGATTGATTTGTAAAAGCTATTCCATCCCAAATTACCAGCTCTTTGGGTCTCAGCCTACAACCCTACTCAGCCAAGAGACTCTGTCCTCTAGGTACGTTTCGGTATTTTGCATTTCTTTTATTTGCTAAAGCTGTTCTGACAGACTACTTACCCTGATCAGCAGATTCTAAAACCTGTTTGTGGTTTCCCAGGGATTTCATAGACAAATTATTAGTGCATGTGTATTTGCAGGACAGGTGACTCCTAAATGATAACAATGTAGTTTATAATCAAAGTGCCTAGCTTGTAACAATAATCTTGAGCTAGGCATTTGCTTATCTCCTAATGTGTTAATCCTTTTCAGGATTAACAAATCATTTTTCAACAGCGTGGTCGTGGTTCTGCAGACCTTGTTGACATAACTAAATCTTTGTGAGTTCATGAGATGCAATTGTGTGCAAGGACTGCAGGAATGGATGGTCACCTCAATAGGTTTCCTCGATGTGATTTAGCTCTTGCTCGGGGGTGTGAAGCTCCATAATGTATGTGATGCAGAGCAGAAGCAGCAAGTTGTCATTGTGATCAAACACAAAGCTTCTGTGGGGAAGAATAAATTATTTGCATGGGTGTGATGAATGCTTGAAGGGAATTTGATAAGTGGCATGTTGAGCACTGGGAAAATTTCTGAATATGATCCACGTTGTTCTTTGCAGTGTCAGAAACTTAACATGGGCTGTCATCCCTAGCTCTGGTTATTGCACAGTTTTATTGGAGGTCTTACAAAATGAATCTAAGATAGAATGGCCATCAATATGAGATCAGATAGGCTTAGGGGTTTTTGCATAAATAAGGATTTATTTCTATCTACTGTATTCGTAGGATGGTCAATAATTTTCCTTTTGCACCAATTTCCTGTGATACGTTTGAGTGCAGTCCTTGAAGTCACTCGCATTTAAATCAGCCTGTGACAGACTTCACTGAGTCTCTGCATTGGAGTTTTTGCATGTAGCCTATATTTTTCAGTATGGGACTCTCAGGAATCCTGTCTGCTTGAGCTAAAATGTAATTCCCTTTTGTAAGGAAAAGATGCATATGGTAATAACAATCTCATCAACGCTTGGGAAGCTCATGCAAAATACTCTCAGTGCTGCTTTCTGCTTGGCCTCTGAAAGCAGATCATGGTATCAGGGGCTGCAGTTCAGTACTGCCCTGCTTCCACAACAACCCACTGGGCACCCCTCGGGGTGCAGCCCAGCTCCCATCCCCAGGCATGCCCTGACACCCTTGCAAAGGGAATCAGTGGTGTGGGGGTGGCTGTCCATGCCCATTCCTCCTGGAACAGCGGCAGTGTGGGGCCGGGTGTGAGCCCAGGGACACGGCTGGAAGGGAGGGAGGGAGCATCTGCCCAGCCTTGCAGATCTGCCTCTGGGGAATCCTCCCATGTACCTGTGTCTGGAGTTGTACATGCTCTGCTGGCAGAGCAGGTCTCAGTGCCACAGCTCTTGATGTGCTGGTAGCATCCAGCAGCCAGGCTGCAAACCCTGTGTTCACACTTGGTAGTGGCATTACAAGACTGCAAATTTTTCCCCAACTCACAGATCCAAGCAGGACTGATTCCATGAGAAGTAGTGACAATGCCAACTTGAACAATTCCAGTAGAACAGCAACCCTCACCTGTCTCTATGAGCTTCTTCCAAAGCAAGACACTGTGAGTGAAGGTACAATATTTTTTCCTTTTCAGGAGGTCTGTCCCACAAAAGCTATGTGCATTGCAGGTTTCATGGCATTCTTCAGGCTGGTTGAGTGTAAAAGGGCTGCAGGGATGCACAGTAACCCAAACAACTTTTCTGTGGCGTGATTTGCTACCACTCTAGGGTTTGCATCTCCAGAAGACAAGTTGTTGACACAGAATGTTGTTGAGTTGCACACTCCTTTTCTTGAGCCGCTCCCAGCAAGGCTGTGTAACGGTTCAAGGGCTGAAGTGTAGTGTGCAAATTTTTCCCCAACTCACAGATCCAAGCAGGACTGATTCCATGAGAAGTAGTGACAATGCCAACTTGAACAATTCCAGTAGAACAGCAACCCTCACCTGTCTCTATGAGCTTCTTCCAAAGCAAGACACTGTGAGTGAAGGTACAATATTTTTTCCTTTTCAGGAGGTCTGTCCCACAAAAGCTATGTGCATTGCAGGTTTCATGGCATTCTTCAGGCTGGTTGAGTGTAAAAGGGCTGCAGGGATGCACAGTAACCCAAACAACTTTTCTGTGGCGTGATTTGCTACCACTCTAGGGTTTGCATCTCCAGAAGACAAGTTGTTGACACAGAATGTTGTTGAGTTGCACACTCCTTTTCTTGAGCCGCTCCCAGCAAGGCTGTGTAACGGTTCAAGGGCTGAAGTGTCCAGCTGGAGCTCTGCAGAGAACTGCTCAGGGAGGCACAATGTAATTATCTAGGCTGGAGTCTGGCCAGGTTTCCAAGGTTAACACCTTTCATCTTGACATCAAATCTTTAATGACCACATGTGGTAAAGACATTTGTTCAACATCTCATTTGGGAATGTGGCATTGTCACTGTGCCTCTGTTGTCTTGTATTGGTTCAGTATTGGTTTAAAGGAAAATTGCTCTTGAAGTCCTTCATGGACAACCACACATTTCCTCTGGAAATTCCTGTTTGAGTATAACCAGGACCTACTGGTCTGATTTTTCCTTCCTCCAAATCATCTAGTCCTCTGTCCTCCTTACAAGCTAATAGAGAACACTGTAATTACCCTTATTTTCAGGCTGCCAAATAAAGCAATTAGAGAAATAGGCATTATGATTTTGGAAAGATACATCAGAGAATGAAGAGGAGTGATGAGAGCATGTTCTCACAGAGCCAATTAAAACACTGCTGAGGAGATTCAGTGCTTCTTCCTGGCAATCCAAGCAGACAAAAGAGATTCACAGGGATTTACTCAGACAGAAGGATGGCAGAAACGTTCCTTTATGTTTCTAAGCATATGACATATGGAAATCCAGCTGGGGAAAATGGCTTATGGAGTGACTTCTTTGAGCAGTACCCACCATTTAGAAATGGTGGAACAATATGAAACATATTTCTTAAAGGCATTTGTTGTGATATCTGAGATGGCCTAGCTGAAGCAAAGAATCTTGAATTGCATTTACTTATTAATTAGTCTTGTTTAGACTTTGTAAAAGACTTCTCTTTATGGTCATTAAAAATATTAAACTTTTCAAGCCATTAATCTCTGTTTAACTGGAACTTTTGCTATAGAAAGAATTAAAAATATCTATGCTATGAGGGTTTGAGGCGCATTGAGCAGAAGCTCAAACAGAATGTGTGCATGGGGGTCAAGGAGATCTGGAACACCTCATGCTGAATGCAAACTCTAAGCTTGTTGTAATTTTTAATAGCTTTGGAGAAATGCCTCTTCTTCAGCAGCAATTTTAACTGCTGAATTAACAACTGGATCCCAGTTTTTGCCACTCTTACAAATGAATTAGACGATCTTCTCCACGTGCCAAGGTGGTTCATAAGGCTTCAGCCTAAGTCTTGGGTTTTTTCCCTTGATTGCACATCCATGAAGATCTTCATACCCACTGCTTTTTAGGTACTTTGCAGTGAAGTGTTTTCATTTCACATATTAGAAAAATGAAGCTTTGATATTGCTTGTACAAAGTTAGAGAGAAAAGTTTCTTAGCCTCTCTTTCAATGCTGATATTGGATCATACCACTGTAAAACAAGGAAACGTTTAACTTATCCATTTCTAATGCCACAGGATTTCCTGAGCTTATTGTGAACCTTCCTGGGTTCTGTACAAGATATTTTTGTTCATATGAAGTAGTATTTGCAGTTCAATAAATTTCTAACCTGTGAACTGAAGCAAGAATTTAACTTGAGCTAAATTCTCCCCTTCCAGAGGCCATTTTCCCCCAGATTATTGACATATATATGTTTATCATTACAATTTGTGATCTTCAAAACAAATCTAATCCACTTTGTGCCTGGCATCTGTCCCACTGGAATGTGTATCCGCTGTAGTGAGCTCGTTTGCTCACAGGAGTTAATGCTGTGTCATTTTGCTATGCCCCTGTGTCACTGTTCTCTGGACTCAGTCTGGGGTGGTGACTCTCCCTGGGGGCTGTAAGGCAGCAGGACTCTGGTGCTTTCTTGTCTAGAGAGTGACTGTACACTGTGGCAGTTTTCATAGAAAGAAGTGTTGTAAGCCAAGACAGAGAAGAGGTTTGTAAAAGCTTTGGCTGGTTTCCCTTGAGGTGTGTACATCCCAGGCAGCCAAAAAGAAGCTGCAGCAGCAGCTGTAAGGGACTGTGTGTCTCACTTCTTGGTGTGCTGCTCCCCTGTTAAAGAGGAACAAAATGATTTCTGTGGTCTGAGGTCTTGCTGTGGATGTCAGCACTGTTCTGTCTCAGTGCATTTTTTAGCAATATGCCTTATTTTCTAAGAAAATATGAGCATGATGACTTTCCAGTATTAAATACAGAGGTGAAAAGAACAGAGACTCTAGCATCCAGACAATATTGATGGTAGGTCACATACAAAGACTACTTGGACCATCTAGAGACTACATCAAGATCAACTTGTTTATTACAATAGAAATATCTGCTATATAAGTTTTCTTTTCTTGTGGTTAAACAATGCATATCTAAATCCAGAAAAGGTTTGGGATGGGACCCCTTCCAGCTTTCACCAGCCCCTGGTTATGTGCTTTTTTTCTCATCTTTCTGTCAGTGGCGTTTCAGCATCTCAAAATATTGGTACATTTATGGCTTTTTCTAGAAGTAAGAGTAAGGGGCATGTGCTCTTTTTCAACTGCTGTTCCTGCTGTAGCTCTGTCTGATCTCTTCAATGTACTTTTGATGCCACAAATAGTTGTGAGGCAAACCTGGGACCACTCCTCATATGTTCCCAGGAAAGGGGAAAAATCTTACAAATCCTTTTTGTTTTAAGGTATTGGAAAGCAGGGAGTTTCCACCCAGCTGTCACTCCTGATGCCACAAGCCTCTCACAGTGGGGAGGCAGTGGGAATGCCAAGTCCTTCCCCGTTCCCCGGCATGTCCTGCCCTGCTGACCCACTCCTGCTCCTCTTCCCCTCAACACTTCCCCTGAGCGTTTGGGACGTAAAATATCTGTTTGCTCTTTGCAGGGAACCTTTGTCTGAGGAGCAAAGTGGCTGAGGAGCCTCCTGCCAGGGCCTGGGAAGGTTAAGTGCACAGAATCAAATGTTTGTCTCTGGTTTTGTGGCTGTGGGGCTGGCAGGACTGCGGGCGCTCCCCGAGCAGCCGGCCCTGGCCGCGGAGCCACTTGTCCCTGCAGCGCTGGCAGAGGAGGCTCAGGGCAGCCGTGCCCCTCCATCCTGCTGCAGGATGAGCTGAGCCAGCCTTTCCCCTCCTCCTGCCCCTGCTGTGCTCAAGTTGGCCCCCTCCTACATGCAGCCATCGGATCTCCGTGTGACCGTGCCCCGGCAGGCGCTGAGCCTCGCTCCCAGCAGCCTCTGCCCAGGCCTGCGCTGCTCCAGCATCCCAAATTTTACGCCCATCCATGTGAGAAGATATAAAGTCCTTGCTCCTACATTCCCAAGACTTGGCTTGCTCTCTGTCATTAAAAAACTCATAGTAAAACTCCAGTTTTTATTACTTTAAAGAGAAGCTGCGAAAAAAGATCCCTGTTGTCTGAACCAGATAGGAGGAGAATGCCTGAACATCTTTATCCATTTGGGGGCTCTTTCATAATCTCATGATTTTTTAAAAATCAAATCTCTCTATTATTTCATTTTATGAGCAGTCTGACTAATGACTTTTGTAAACTTGTGTTGGCAGAACTAACAACTGCTTAAATAAAATGAGTAATTGTTTTCATTCATCAGTTACAAGAGCAATTACAGTTTCAGTATTCTGCCCCCAAATGGGGGCTGAATCCTCCAGTCATGGATTATTTATATTACCTGTCTCCCTGTTTACATTCTCCAGCCCACTGATGGCTCTATTCTGTGTCCAGGCACTTTCTTGTAAAATCTGGTTGCTTCAGATTTGAGTAATCCAGGTAACTGCTTCTCCTTTGATTTCAAGCATGAAAAAAGTTACAATGAATTCTTGTAGCTTGATTTGTTCATTTGGTGCTGAGTGGCTACTAAAATGTTAAGATATTCAATGTTAAGAAGCCTTCACATAATTTTCTGACATGTAAGGTTCAAGGGAAAAAAACCTATTGAATCACAGAATGGTTTGGGTGGGAAGGGACCATTAGAGATCATTTTGTTCCAAACCCCAGCTGGGGGCAGGGACACCACAGCAAACCTCAGGTTTCCCTGGTCACACACCCAGTGACAAAACCAGAAATAGTTCAGTTTGAAAGGCTTAAAGAATAGACTAATCTGTCATGTACCTGTTGGACACGAGCTGTGGGAGAGCTGCTCTGGGAATGGAGCTGGTGATCCCTGGCACCCCGGGCAGGGCTGGAGGATGAGTCTCATTGTCTGGGATTTTGTCGTAGTGGTGTGGTTGGAAATCACACCAGGATGGAACAGCTCAGCAGGGATTCAAATGCTCTCTCCTCCAAAGGTCCACTTGTGGTCACGTACACGGCCTGGAGCACAGGCAGTGTTCAACCCACGGGAGCAGTGGGAGAGATGTGTAGGAATGGAGTCACATTGCTGTAGGCACCTCCGTCCCTGAATCTTTATTGCTTTTTGTGCCACTTCACTGCAACATGGAATAGGCACAGAAATTATCAACTTTGGCTCTATCTCAGAGCTGAAATTGAGCCAAAAGCCCAAGAAAAGACAGCTTTACTGGATTCTGCAGCATTCTGGGCATGGACTGAAAGTTTGTAATGTTCCCTTGTCTTTCAAGTGGGAAGAAGTAAAACTGATGCCTTGAAAATCATTGAAGTCTAAATTGTCATTTTCTCATCTAATCCAAATGTCACAGCTTTATCCTGTTTCTGCCATTGCAAACTCCATTTCTGGGGATGGCACCCTGAAAGCCACAGTGTTCATTCCTAACCCCCTGATCTGCTTCTTGTCCACAAAGCAGCTGGAGTTGATAGCAAGTAATTCATGGAGAAGGGGGAAACCAAATCGAAGTGACAGTGGTAACCTTAACAGTCTACTTTGTACTTGGCAGATCTCAAAACACTTCCCAAAGTGAAGGTGCCTAATTTTAGGTCCTTCAACCACCTAATATGCTTGTTAAGAGGAGGGAGTGGAAGCATTTGTTTGTGACAGAGCTATTAAATGTAGGATTTGTGCCTTATAAAGTGGCAGTGTTGCTTTTGCAGGCTGATTAGAAATGGTGAATAGATTTGGGTCCCATGGCCCTTGGAATGAATGCAAAACTCACTCCACTCCAGTAGGAGATGGATAGGGAAAATTGTTCCTATTCCAGTGTCTTCCCCTGTGAGTGTCATAGTAATGTTGTCTGGAATTTCACAAACATTGTAGGCAGGTTTTGAATGTTCTGGAAGCAATCTTTAATGCTAATGGGTAGTGAAGCGATACTAGAGGTATGAATCTCCAAGAATTTAATTTTAAACAGTGTATCTGAAAGCAATGCAATTCTATTACAACATCGCTCCTGCTTTGCATATATATATATTTCTCTTTTCCAGGGCTTTCAATATGATTTATGAGCAGCAATTAACTCAACCTTTTAACAGCATGTGACAGGTGTTGCTGGGCCCATTTATGAACCAGGCAAGCTGAGGCACAGAGGTGTCAAGCGTAGTTTGGCAGCAAGAGTATTGCAAAATGAAGACCAGAACCCAGGAATCCTGAATCACAGCCCCTGTTCTATGAGCTCTCCATTTATTGCTAGGAGAGAAGATCATTAAAATCCACTGGGCTTGTCTGGCAGACTTTATAAACTTATGCATGCTTTTAAATGCAGTGGGGGTTATCGTTATTAAATGATGAATGTAGGAGGGTTTTTACATAATGCTGAAGAAACACATTAAACCATGATGGAATGAAAATCAATATAGGTCATTAAAAATAAGCATTCTGCTGAAATGGATTTTGCCTGTCATTCAGCAGTGTTTATATACTGTGCTTGCTTTATGCTGCTCTACCTATGTAATAGAAAATATTTTTTTCAAATGTAAATGACAGGTGGCTTTTAGAATTTTGTACTTTAGTGCTCAAAGACCTTGGGTTTCCTTCCCCTGCTTAGCAGGACTGAGCTCTGTATCACAGCCTGCAGCACTGGGGGAGGCGTGGGCTCTCTGTGTTTTATGCTCACAAGATAGTCTGGGGTTTCAAATCCCTCTTGGAACAGTGACCTCGGTGCTCTCACTGGCAACCTCATAGGATGGAATGATGCTCCTGACTGGGAAAAGGTGCTCCAGTCAAGATAAAATTTGCCCCTCATTAGCTGAGACCACAGCAGAGCACAGACCTTGCAGTGTCCCTTGGGGCCAGTGCTCATCCTCATGTGCTTCACCACTGAGGCAGAGCTGGAATTAGAGATGAATATCTGCTTCCAGTCATGGTCCTCAGAGATCTGTAAAGTTCTAGATCAACAGAAGAGGGACACTTCGGCTGAAAGTTATGGAATGTGTTTTGCAACCGAAAAAGGGGATCTGAGCCTCTATTTTTCAGCTCTACGTGCAAAAGAAGAAGAAAATTATAATATATCTGGAAGTTCCTACCTGCAAGTACATTCATATCAGTAATACACTAAGAATTCCAGAAGTTTTACCTTGCTAACTTGGGTGGGATAGAAACATGCAAAAACTTGATAAAAGCAGCATGGGGACTTGCCATGTGCTTAACTCTTGGAAAGGGAAATGCTTTATTCACATTTGAAATTAACAGCTAAGTACTAGTGGAAATAGGACCTTTTTTTTGTGTTGTATGGAGTTTTCTGCTGTATGGTAGATGATTTAATCAGGGTTTTTTTTTTTTAATAAAAAAGAAAAGTAGAATACAGATGTGGGTAATTGAATATAGAATATCCTGTTTCTGGTTTTAGTGTAAATGCATGTATTATTTGTAAACCTGACTCATTTGTAAAGTCACACACCAAAAAGTGGACACACATTCAGAATTATCCAAGCCCCTTATGAGTGTGAGCAGTACTTCATGAGCTGGTCAAAATGTTCCCCAGTAATGGTCTGGGCTACCAATATGTTTATTGCTGTCACTGAATAAATTTTCTATATGTTTATTTTCACATGCAACTGTACTAAACTCTGGGCAGTATTTCACCCTTACTTAAGTACTAACAAAGAATTAGGTAAGCAGTTAATGTTGCTGAAAATAACCCCAAAAATATAAAACTCATTCCCAAAATCTAAAACAAGGCAAAACCAGTGGCCTCCTATGACCCTGTAACCCAATAAAAACTTCTCAGCCCATGAGGCTAGATGGTCTGATGATCCCTGTGTTGTTCTGGACTTGGGATTTGGGATTCAAACCCCAAATCCTGTGAAATGGTAAGGCAATCCCTGCCTATTGTTTGTTTGGTATGTTGGTTGTTTTTTTTCCTCTAGCTGAAGGTGCAAAGCAAAATAGGTCTGTGGTCCCACTCCCATTACAGACTGTGAGAGTTTGCTTACACTGAAGTCACCGACAAAACCCTCAATAGCTTTAATGGGGGCAAGAACAGGCTCACCGTGATTTAATCTAAAGTGTTCAGCTCAAGGCAGAAAGACAGGGGCTCTTTGAAAATGACAACTTGTGGGTTTTGGAGAGGTCATTAACATATTTGTCATGGGGGAAAGAGGGTAAATAAGGAACTTGAAAAGAAAGACAGATATTAATTACGCTTCAGACAACATTGTTGTGTGCTGATGACATGCTGCAGCTCTCCAGACGACTATAATTTGCAAGGGAACCCAACGAGTAGGAGACTTTACAACAAGCCAAGCAATTAGTTCTTCCTGAGTTGCAAGAGTGACATCATGTGTGCAAAACATGCCTTCGCCTTCAGCTAACAACACATACTCATTTATTCTTCCTGCAGGGTCACTGTTAGCTGTGAAGGCCATTAAATCATTCCTCTGATGGATGTGTTAACTTTCAGAGCTGGGTGAATAAGGGTCCCTGAAGTGCAGATAAAGGAACATGTGTCCAAAGCTCCAACTATCAACAAAAGCAACCCCAATATCTAATTTTATGCACTATAGCTGGCTTACAAAATTCTTGTATTCTTTTAAATACCTTAAGTAATTCTCCACGGTCTAGAAAATTTGTCCCTGTTATAGGGTCTGACCTGATAAGTGAGTGGGTTTTCTTTGCTTGGTTTTGTTTGTTTTTTTTGGTTTTGGTTTTGGTTTTTTGGAGTAGGATTTTTTTTTGTGTGTCTGAAATTCGTCAAGACTTTGTTGGACAAGCTGAGGCTTGCTTTTATGAGCTCTTTGAATACAATTCTGAGAAAAAAAAAGTAAGGATTTTATTTGACTAGGAAATTTAATAGAAATTAAATACTTTAAGAGCAATGTTAATATATATCAGGGTATAGATTTCCAGTAGTGTGTGCTTGGTTTTGTAAGTTGCATCACTTAGTGTTTTGCACTGCTTGAGTTTATTGAAGAGACAATAAAGATCCATCTGATACTCAATGAGGAGTAAATTATGGCATTGATCTGTAGAGACATTTATATTTATTCTTTAATCAGATACATAGTCCCACTGGAGCCACATACTACTTACCTGCAGTAAATTAAGCTCCTGCTTAAATGTTTTGTGGACTCAAAATCCAAAAAAACGTAACTCATGAAGATATTTCAGATCTTCTGTCTGTCAGAAGTGTGATGCAAATTGTCATGTAGGTCTTTATTTCCCTCTGGGTTAATGAAAAAGAAGAATGAGATGTGAACAAGTTTGACTTTAGAGATCCACTTTAGTGTGTGAAAAGCTGTTTTTATCTTTTGAAGAAAGCTATTACTACAAATGCAAAATGAACATTTCACCGCTACTTTTTTTTTTTTCTAAATATAGCAGTGGGCACAAAGATTTGGCAGAGCAGATGCAGAACAGGGCCACAACCAGCTGGGCACAGAGAGCTGAGGAGCTTTGCATCAAGCCAGAACGGGTTTCCCTGTCTGGGATGGGGCTCTGGACAGGGCTCTGCACACCCTCCTTGCCTTTCCCTGTCTGAGAGTGTTTGCCCAGTGTTGGTGCCTTCCAGCACATCTTTGTCCATCCCAGATTTGCCTTTTCCCAATGAAGCAGAAGGGAAACCTGCTCTTTTCAGCAGTAGCCCAGCCAGACGCACGACACCCCTGCGCTGCACTCTTCTGTGGAAGCCCAGGGCAGTGACTTCAGCAGGATATTTGGATCTGACCACCCACCCCAAGCTTTCAGCAAATAATCTATATGGTTCTTTTGTTTGTTTCCAGCTCACATGTTTACATAGTCCCCAGAAGCTTCTAAAATTAGAACCTGAGGAAAACAGAAACCTGTTCTCCAAAGCCAGCAGGATGTTTTAATAGGAACTGCTATTGCTATTATTAAGAACAGTAATAATCTTATTTAACCAAAGGCAGGGATGAATCTTGCTGGACTGTGCCTGGATGTGTGCCATGTCTTTATATCCTTGCAAAGCTGTGGCAAAAACCTATCCCAGAAAAATGGTAAAGCTGACGATGGCTGTTCTGTAACAAGTAATAAAAAAGGGAGTAGTGCAGCCTTTTAGTGCCTGAGACACTGAAGTTTCCTGGTGTTTCTTCTATTTGTGACTGTTCATCCAAGCAGAGAGAGGCAGATCATGTAGAGCACTCAACAGAGTTTTCTGCAGTAAAGTTCCTGTTTTGGTCACAGCACTGTAGGCAGGCAGATATCTGAGAAGGTGACAGTAAAAGTGCCAAGCAGAGCCGAAAGGGAGGAAGAGAATTCTGACTTCTGTGAAAAAACTCTGAACCCTGGTCCTCAGCTACAACTGCAGGGACTTTCCTCCTAACTGAACCCTGAGGATTCCTTCATATGAGCCTGCTCAGTTAACTCCTTTATCTGTAGCTGCCAGCATGGCCACAGATGTGATAGGGGAAGCCACTGGTTTTGGTGGTGTGGTCAAAAGAAGAGTGAGGCATGTGTGCATTAACTTTTTTGGCTACAAGCTCTGCACAGCCTGAAGAATTGAACCTCCCACAGAGCCAGAGCCTGCCTGCTTTGTGGGCCATTCTGATTGAATTATTCCTCTGGCAATGCACCCCCTAAGCTAACTTAAATAATATAAACTGGTGACAGGCTGGTTTAGGTTTTAAGTACATGCTTTTGATTAATTTGCTGTATTTCAAGAGAAAAAAAATGTGTAAACTTGGTCTTTATTAAATACTACACTGCTTTTCATGTGTTGTGGGTCTACAAAAACCGTATGCCTTTTTTGCCTATTTAATGTACATTTTCACATATGGGAGAGGCAGAATTGGGACACTCCACATTCAAATAAATATTTGACAAAAGGGTGTAGGGGAAACTGAGGTTCTGTGAGGATTAGGGCAAAGCTTTCAATGTAATAAGAAAAAGAAGCATAAAATGGAATTATTAAAACCCATACATTCTTGTGTTCTGTTCACTTGGCCAAACTGACACATAGTGTATAGAAGAGGTGAAATTCTCTCTTCTGTACCCACACATTTATATGCGCCTGTTTGCCCACGTTCATACCCACCAAGCTCCCACACAGCATGTAAGAGGGAACCTATTTAGTGTTTTTAATAAAACTACAGTTCCGTGGCTATAATAATCCACAGCTAGGAAAATACATGCTTTCTTCCTTCATCTTTAGATTTATTTGAGAGATTTTTGTTTTGTGGTTTTACTGGGTGACTTTTCCAATAAAGTGACTTAAAATAATTTCATTTCTTCGAAGACCATAGTGGTTACCATAGAAATACGTTAGCTGCAAAACAAGGAATAATTAGTTTATGTGTTCCTTTGTGTCCCCTAATTTCTTCCATTCAGGATTTTTAAGCATATAATTATAGGGATTATTCAGCTTCGTGATCTTTTTCTCCCTCTATAAATTCGTTTAAAGACAAAACTCTGATGTCTGTAGAGCATAAATAATAATGATTATATGTGGTAATTAGTCCAACCCGTTTGTCCACATAGCAGAAACAATGTGTTTTCTGTCAGAGGCTCCAATGCTGGCTAGTGGCCACTCTGAGCTTCCAGTGTAGCATCTCCAGTTATCTGTTTTATGGCTACTCAACCAGTGACCCTTACGTGTTAGAAATTGGACTCTGGAGAGCCCTGCAGGACACTTCCTTGTGCTGTTCAAGTTCTGGGACAGTTCTTGTCAAGTTTGACAAGAGAGGCATCAGCAGGCTCAGAAGTCTCTAAGGTTGGGTGACAGTTGAGCAAGGCCAGGAGTGTTGCGACACCGGGGCTGTTATTTAACACCTCTGCCCTGGCTGGATTTGCAGAGCAGGCAAAGTTCTGCCTCTGTGGAAGGGCTGAGACTTGCAGGACTTCTCCAACAGCACTTGTGACGAATCAGGCTTTTTGCAAAATGACAGTTTTCCCTGAACACAGGAAGGGTGCTGCAGTCCTTCAGAGTAGTTCAGAGGTTAAATCACTTTTAAACTATTGTCTCTTGGGAGAGATGTTCTTTCTCTACAGCTCCAAGATGAATAAACATGAATATGAAAGAGTCTTATCCTACACTTGTGCCCTTTCTCCAGTCCAATCTGTCTGGAACTGTTCCATACAAGGGAAAAGCATTAGGAGCAGGATTTATGCACAGCCTTTTGTTGCCTTTTGTTGATGCTGCTTGGGAGCCAGGATGCTGCTTATGGAGGGGTAGCTGTGGCCCTATGCTCCTGAAATCCTGAACCTGGGGAGAGGTAAGGCCCTATCCTCCTGGAATTCTGAGCCTGGAGAAAGAGGTATGGCCCTATGCTCCTGGAATCCCAAACCATGTCCTAACTCTGAATTCTTCTTTGGAGAAGAGAGGAACACTGCCACTACCTGTTCTGGTAAATATATTCCAATGATTCTCCTGGATCAAACCTTTAAGGAAAAACAATAATTAGTGTCATGTGGCTTTCAAGGGCTATGGTCTGAGCTAAGTTAAAATTGTGGAATGATTTTTACTAGAAGGACCTCAAAGCGCGTCTCATCCCAGCCCCCTGCCATGAACACGAATGCCTTCCACCAAACCAGGCTGGTCTAAGCCCCGTCCAGCCTGTGCTCGAGTCCCTCCAGGGATGGGGCAGCCGCAGTTTCTCTGGACAGGGTGCTGATCCCGGCGATCCCATCGCTGCTGGTGTTTCCATCATTCCTGGTGTTCCCATCCCTCCGGTGATCACATCATTCCCGCTCTTTCCATCATTCCCACTGTTTCCATCACTCCATATGTTCCCATCTTCTGGTGTTTCCATCATTCCTGGCAATCCCATCATTCCCAGCAGTCCCATCATTCCCGCTGTTTCCATCATTCCCAGTGTTTGTTGCCATCATTCCCGGTGTTTCCCTCCATCATTCCTGCTGTTTCCGTCATTCCCAGTGTCTGTCTCCATCATTCCTGATGTTTCCCTCCATCATTCCCACTGTTACCATCATTCCCGGCGTCTGTTTCCATCATTCCCGCTGTTTGTTTCCATCATTCCAGCTGTTTCCATCATTCACGGTGTTTCCTTCCATCATTCCTGCTGTTTCCATGTTTCCATAATTCTCGGTGTTTCCTTCCATCATTCCCAGTGTCTGTTTCCATCATTCCCGGGGTCTGTCTCCATCATTCCCGGTGTTTCCCTCCATCATTCCCGCTGTTTCCCTCCATCATTCCCGCTGTTTCCCTCCCTCTCTCCCGGCCGGACTCTCGCGTTCGCTCCCGCGGGGCTCGGCCATCCCGGCACCGCCCCCTGGCGGCCGCGGGCGGGCGCTGCGGCAGCCGCGCTCGGTGCGCTCCGGACGGCGCCGCGGCCGCGCCTGCCCCGGGAGCGCTCCTGTGCTGCTCCCGGCCCGGCCCGAGGGCTGTGCTGGGCAGGACGCGGGGCCAGGCCCCTCGGAGCGCTCCTGTGCTGCCCCCGGCCCGGCCCGGCCCGGCCCGAGGGCTGTGCTGGGCAGGAGCCGGGGCCAGGCCCCTCGGAGCGCTCCTGTGCTGCTCCCGGCCCGGCCCGGCCCGGCCCGGGGGCTGTGCTGGGCAGGACGCGGGGCCAGGCCCCTCGGAGCGCTCCTGTGCTGCTCCCGGCCCGGCCCGCGGGCTGTGCTGGGCAGGACGCGGGGCCAGGCCCCTCGGAGCGCTCCTGTGCTGCTCCCGGCCCGGCCCGCGGGCTGTGCTGCCCGCAGCACGGGCGGCTCGCTGGGCAGGGCGCGGGGCTCCAGCGGCTGCTCAGAGTGACCACCAGGCTGGGATAAAACTCTTATTTCTGTTTATTCGTCTTGGACCTTTCAAGAAAGAGCACCTCTCCCAAGAGACAATAGTTGCAAAGTGATTTAATCTCTGAGCTAAGGAGCCATCCCTGCTTCTTAGAGATGATTAGGATGAGGGGGCAAAGCTCAAATCCCTGGTTTGGGTGCTGCTTTCAATGAGTTCAGATCTTGTACAAACCTAATTCACACTTTTAACATAATCTCTGAAACTCAGAACACAATTTCCAGGTTTTTTTTTAAAAATATTTTTCATAGATGAATTGTCAACTTTAGTTTATTGAAATATAAAATTAATTTCCTAATGCAAGGATGACTTTTGGTAATAGAACATAATATCCAGGAATGGACACTCAGGATAGAGCATTCCACTTAACGCAATACTTGCACAATTAGGAGTTGCTTACCTTAAGAATTATTTTGAGGAGTAATAAAAAAAGAGTAAGAAAATTCTAGTTAATAACCTGGGCAAAACAATTATCCTTCTAAGAGTCTTTACTGAATCATGTATGCAAAGCAGAGGACTTTTTCATAACAGATGTATTTAATCTTGATGCAATAATGGTTTTAACCCCACAGTGTCTCACAATTCAGTCAGAGCTTAGACTAGTTTTGATGTGCTTGAATAGAGCCTCTGGGATCACAAACAAGACTCTACTATTGTGGAAGCCCCTCAAAGTCTTGTTATTTTCCAGCACTAACCATAATAATGAATGCCTGGAAGATCATTTATATAATGGCTCAATGGTTAGTTTTCATAACTGCCTACAACAGGCCTTTGGAAGCTCTCCCAGTGTTTACTGAAATAAATGTTGGGGTGAGACCATGGTGTTTGTGTCGTAGATGTAAACTCTGGAGCAAGGAGAACACCTCATGGCGTGCCCTGCTCTGGAGTTTCACCCTTCCAGGGTGAGGGCAGCACTGGCAGCTGCCCTGCTCTCGTTGCCATTCAGGCTGACACCGTTTGTGCTCGGCTCCTGCTGGCCCTGTGGCCATGCCGTGGAGCACAACAAAAGCCCAGGTCTGTGGAGCTGCATCAAACACAGCTCATGTGGAAACAGACATATCAAGAAAAGACTCTCCTAAAAACGAGGGTGTTGATCTTTACCTCGTTGCATCCCATGGTGTGGTCAGGTATAAGTAGAGCACTGGATCTTACAGTCCTTCCCTTTGAGGTCCAAACCATTCTGTAACTGTGATTTCTGACTGGCTGTGGTATATGAGCCTGTGTTGCTGTTCTAAGGACTTTTATATTCATCTAGAAAGTAGGCAGTTAAAGTCTGCAAGTGGAGTTAGTTTTGGGTAAGAATATTTTGAGACTTGACTTTACCTTAACCTCTTTGATACAACATTCAGATTTCATTCTGTAATGAACAAGTTTGGAGAAATATACATTTAGGAGTCTTTTTATGATAAATTATGTGCATACATAGAACAAACCCCAACTTCTAAAACACTAAGTACTAGTAATGAAATATAATGACCACCATATTTAATTTCTTGAAATAGGCCCCAAGAGAAATATATTTCAGTGTGTTGTTAATTGAACATCTTTTAAAGAAGTTAATTTTTAAAACAACAAAAGAAAAAGCTTGAACAGTAAGTCTACATAAAATAATTGTGTGAGTAAATATCCTCCCAGTTAAGGGAGGATAACTCAAGTGAGCCTCATGCACACAGCTTGTGTGAACAATAATTCAGACCATGGATGAAATGGGTGGCCACACCTTCCTTTGGGATAAATCATCAGCATAACGTGTGGATTTGGCTCAGAGTTTATGGTTACAAAGTCCTGCTTCTGCTTGAAGTGCAGGATGTTCTGCTGGATGTTTACCTTTGCCTTGGCCAATTCTGAGAAGAATAAGGGAAGGAAGGATAGGGGTGTGAGGCAGCAGCTCCTGGGACAGCAGTTGTTTTGCTCAAGGAATGTCCAATTCTGCTTCTTGGTGGACAATTATTGTTACTGATTTTTCTGCTACTTAATTTCTTCCTGTCTCCTAGTGCTTGGAAAGGCTGATCTCAGAAATGACCTCTACAAGGGAAAATCCCTTAATGTCCCTGTCAATATTCAGATATGATATTGGTTGAGGAGCTCAGAAGGTGGTGGGAGGGGGTAAGAGACAGCCAGAAGGTCAGTGGGAATGGGAACAGGATGATGTAAGATCTGAGAGCTGTGCCAGTGCCTTTGTTATTATTGTTGTTAGACAAAGACTGCAAAAAATTAAAAAAAAAAAAAAAAAAAAAAGAGCCCAAGTGTGCCATGCAGATCATGCTGTGGAAAAGTGCTCCATCCTCCTCACACAAGCCAAGCCTGTTCCTAGAGAACTCATGAACTAGAAGTGAAAAGCAATCAAGGTGAATTCTTCCCTGTTCCCACCACAGATCTCTCTCAGCAGAGTGAAGTTGCATCATCTCTGTGGACTTTCTCGGCAAGGTTTGCCACTAACTGTTGTTGAGGGTTTAAAAAATTTAGAAAATTGTATCATTGCAACATCCGTGGATCTGAAGTTGCTTTGTGCTTGGTTTGGTGTTCACTTTGATCTGCCTGGAGAATCTAACCATAGTTAGCTGTTTAATAAGCAGGGACAGAACTTCTCGCGTCTTTTGGCTGATCCCCTGAACCACTACAGGAAAAACTGCCTTCATCATTCAGGTGAAAAACTCTTTAATCTGCTCTAAATTACTTCCCATGTGGGAGCTCCACAGCCTCTCCAGTCAGCTGATTCCAGTGCTTTCCTCTCATTCAAAGGGTTTTCTTGATGTCTAACCTGAATCTTTCTTGCCAGAGTCTAAGTCCATTCTCCTCACTGAATTTTCTGTGGACATGCCCAATAAAATGTTCTCTTGCTTGGAAGTCTTTTAGAGACTGTGGTCATGTCATTCTCTTGCTGGAGGCCCATTCTCTGAGCTCAGCAACCTCAATTTTCTTAGTCCTCTCTCATGGTCATATATTTGGGTTGTCTCATAATTTTTCTCTTTGGATTTTGTATTCTTGGACTCACTCCAACTGTTCCAAATCTCTCTTGAAGTTGAATCCCCAAAATGGCTTGGTGGTGGCACAGCTGAGACCACAATGACAAAGAACACGGCTCTTGCATTTTCTTGTGTATCCTATGGGAAATACTGCATATTCAATTTTTTTTCTTTTTTTTTGGAACCAAATCACAATTATTGACTCCTTTTTGGTGTTACCCTTTCACAGGGTATATCTGCAGGCATGTATTTGTGCTTATTAATTTAATTTATATCTGTCCATACTGGACTTCATCCATCTTTACTTCTGTTGTAAAGATCATGCTGCTCTTCCTCTTGTTCTCTGATGTGTTTGCAAAGGCTTCCACATCCACGTTATCTGGAAATTGAGTTTCCTGAAGATCTTTGATGAACCAACATGATAATGAGGTGTTGATTGGCTCTCTAGCTATGCCTGGATACCCAGGTCCTGGGTAGTGGGGGTACTTTGACACCCATGCTGAAGAATCACTCATATTTTATAGGACAAAAAGTGGCCGAGTACTCCCAACAGTTTTGTCTAAATGTGACCAAATCCGAGGCTTATTTTATGGTTGAATTTTTTTTGGTATAGACAGTCTAGATGAGGAATTACTGACCCTCCCTGAGGGCTAAAACTTTACCTTATCTGGGGACTGGGAGCAGCCTGAGAGCCACAGCCTCATAAGATTTCCAGCTTGTACCAAGCAGTTTCTGTGTGGGTAGGAAGCACTGCGGTAAAAGGATCTGAAGATAAGAAGGGGCAGAAAACTTTCAAACAGAAAGTGTGAACCAAAGCTTGGTGAAGTCAATGGAAACTCTCTGACTGGTAGCTCGTGGCCATGTGGAGGGCTGTTAAAGAGGGCACAGAAAGAAAAGCTATACTGTTGAACTAGAAAGGTTGTTATGATAGGAGAGGAAAATACATTTCTGTAGTAACTTCTAGGACTCTGGAAAGATAGCCTTCCACATGTTGCTTGGAAATGTTTAGAGAAAGCCCTTTTGAGTTGAATAATTATGGTAACACAGGACTTGAAAGAGAGAAAGAGGAGGTGGAACAGAATAAAACTAAAACAGAAATACAACAAATTTAGAAAAACTAAACCAAACTTTTGGCTTTCTGAAACTCCAGGTGGTGTGTGCTATCCTGCACCCTTTTAGAGTTACTGTTTTGAAAATTTACTTTCTCCTGTCTGTGTACAGAGTACATCATGGTTTCCACAGTGAAAACTGATCACTGTTTTCAGTGCAGCAGCTCCGTGGGCAGTGGGGATGATGGAACCGTAGGCTCGGGGTGTGTTTGGAACCCAGTGCCATGCAGATTCCTTCCCATTGTCCTCTTTACTCCCACATTTTGCTGCCATTCAATTAAAGGTGCTTTGTGATGAGGATGGTTGAATGCAGCATTTTCCCCAGACAGATAATTACTCTGCCTTTTGCCTTGTCCTTCTAATCACTCCTAAAAGCGGTGCTGTTGGTGCCTTTTGTGAGCCTGCAAGTGTTCATGTGTTTACATAAAGTCTGAGGGCAGAATTTGTCTGTGCAGTAACGTTTTATCAGCAGCAGGTAGCAATTGCAGGAGAATAAGTCTCTGTCTGCTGCTTGGTTTCCAGAGCCTGTAGACTGCTCGTTACAATAATGAGAAATGCAAGTAAGCAGCGTCGCAGCAGCACTTGCAGTCCCACTTTCTATTGCTGTCATCAAAGGCTTCAGGAAAGTTTGCATTCAGAGTAGTTTTTTTGCTAATGCACATATACATGTGCACATTACTGTCTGGGAAATCTTGTGCTGTACATGGCAAGTTATGGGTAAGGCATGATCTGGGTTTGGGTGCTCGGTTCAGTGGCTGTGGCCAGGTCAGAGCTGAGATTGAGAGCAGAAGGTCAATGTAACTCCAGATACCCCAAGAAAGAAATGTGTCTGGGAGAGGAATCATGACCAGAAAGCTAAAATGTGAAGCTGTAGGACCCTGGAGCACGAGGGTGGTGTGGATTTTAACCAAAAAGCTGGAATCATCCTGACACTCACAAAGCACTTAGGGGAGGATTGTAGAATCACACTTTGTAGATGATTCTCATTAATTTATGCCTTTTCTTTTGTTTTGTTTGGGGAAGTGGAAGCTTTGTCTTGGCACTTACAGGCTTGTATTGTATTGAAGGGACAAAATTACTGCTCTTAGCCTGGATTCCCAGCTACTGAAGAGTTAGTGTGGAAATCTGGTAATAAATCCCATGGTGATTTCCCAGTGTTGCATTTTATGCAGTCAAGTTTACGAGCCACACTTAGGCTGGATAAAATTGATGCTGGTAAAATTCACAAAATGTGTTACTATAGAAAATCCTGAAATGGCATCAAAAGGAGCCCCAGGGACATACCAAGGTGTTATATGCAGCCTCACTTGTGGCCAGAAAGAAAACATTTACACAACCCAGCCCTTGAAAGTGAAAAAAAAATTCACAGAAACATTTACTAGGAATGAGAAATTCATCAACTGAAAAATGGCATTTGTAACCTGAGAGTAACCTTTTTCTTTTAAGAGAAAAGTTTTTTTTTTAATTAATTGTGGCTTTATTTTTCTCTTTCTTCCTTTCTATTGTCCCTCTTGGAACAAAATAAACTGAGAGATTGCCACAAAATCTGTGCAGCTTTTATAGCTCCTATGAAGTTGGAAGAAAGACATAAAATGGAAGGTACCAAGCTGGCCTCATCCGAGTGCCAAGTTTCATTCTTAACAAACACTCAAAACCTGGATTTTGCACAAGATGAAACACAACTATGTGTTACATTGGAGAATCTGACCTTTCTACTTGTGTACCTGCCTGTGTATTAGATTTGCTCCTACACTCAGAGGATATTTTAGGTGTCCAAGAAATACTGATGGTCCAGTGTACTGCTTGAAACCCCCAGGAAGGTTGCAGGAAGGGTAAATTTTTTTAAATTATGCTACGTTAATGATTTTAAAATCATTTTCTTTTTTACCAAAACCAAGAAAGAAACCATCAGTTTACAACTGAACTCTATTAACCATGAGAAGAGGAGAAGATTCTTGAAGCCACTGGATTTCTGTAAGAACGCAAAATTAGTCAGTCATCATCTGGATTTTACTGGATTTAGTTATTTCACTTAATTAATTTTTAAAGTTTGATTGCAAAGAAATGTATATCCTCTTTGAAATTGCTTAAGTATTGGGAAGAATATTTAACACAGGACTGGCAGGGATGTGGCTTTGAAACACAATGTCATAACTATTAGAAAATAATGCAAGGTCTCTTAAATATTTTTTTAATATCCTTTGCTTCCTTGCCAGTAAAAGGGAAAAGAAAGCTTAATTAAAAAAAGGAGCAAATTGCTTTTGTGTTTGCTAGCAGCAGTTGATTTCTGTGGACACTTGAATGGCTCTTCCAGCAGTGCTGGGAAACGAGCACATGGATCTCATCAACTTCTGGATCAGTTCCTGTGGCTGAACGGAACCTGGTGTGAGTTTGTGAGTTATCACAGTCCTGCTGAACCCCCAGGGCTTTACTCATCCCTACTAGCTGATGATGGAGTCTCTTTTTTCCCCAAAACATGTGCTCAGTGTTTTCTAAACTAGAAATAAAGCATTAGCTGGGTCAGAGGAGGGTCCCTGCAGGTGCAGCCAGGCTCTGGGTGTTGGCACAAACCCAGCCTGTCCTCTGGGCAGACAAAGCCATGGGCACAAGCAGTGAGATGTGAAGTGTACCACTGAATTCTGCTCAGGATCTTCCACGTTGCAACTGCTTCACTCAGGGCTTCAGAAATCATTTTTCTGCCAGAACGCCAAAGAAATATTTCAATTAAAGACAATTATTTCATTTTTATATGTTTGGTTGTGCTTTGGTGCAGGTCAAAGCCAGGCCCAGAGCCCACAGCTGCACTCCCAGCAGTGCTGGATGCTTTGGGATTGGCTGTAATTCATGGAAAGCACATTAAAAAATGATTACTGAAGACGTAAGAGAGAAATACAGAGCTGAGCACACTCAAACTACAAATTTTAAAAGTTTCCATTGTTTACTTATCTCATTAAGAATCTATCTCCATGCAGGCACACAAGCGGCAGGTACAAATATATCTTGATGTCAATCTTTGTTCCACTGTATGTTTGCCTGCAGCTCTCTATAGATAGAAACATAAACTGTGTGTATATCCTGCTGCCTTTTGAAACGTGCAGAACATAACCAACAGTTTCTTTTCTCTAGTTTGCTCAAATGCTTGTGGTTAGATATTCTGAAAGTATAGAATTAAAAAAAAAAAAAAAAAAAGAAAAAGATAAAAAGATTTTGGCACTTTGAAAAAGAGCTGCTTTGTTAAAAATATGTTTTTAAATTTTTCTTTTCTTTTTAATAAGCCAATAAACTATTTCATTTCTCGGCCTCTGCATGCTGTATTTGATAACATAAAATCAGATAATATTGGTGATGAATGAATATTAATTCAGAGCTGGAGGCACATACAGTGTGTGGCAGAATTGAGAGCTGGAATTTGAGTGATACGGTGGGATTTTCAGAGCAGGACTGTATTGTGTGTTTGTTACCAGGAAAGTCTGGATTTCAGAAATAAAGCTTCTGCTCAGAGTATACAGAGTTCTTTTTGCACCTTATTTGCTGTCTCAAAATCCAATTTAAAAGGAGATGTTGAAAAGAAGAAATTTAAGTAAGATGAAGAGGACTTTTGTAATTATTTAATTCAAATAAGAAAACATTTGGTAGCAGCATTTAAACATGAAGAGTTAAAAAGGGAAAATTCTTTATCAAAATGGAACTAAAAGAACATAATGAACAGAAATTATGTTTAGCAATTGAATTAAGATTACCTCTTGGGTAAATTTGATTATCTTCCTGATTTACCATTTATATTGAAAAGATACAATGAGCACACCTGGCCTTATTATTTGCTAAAACAAGACTGAGTAGATGGGGACAGCACTTTGAAAGTAATAATTTGTATCAGTACTTGGAGCCTCAAAGGAACAAAGACCTGTAATGTGTTATTTCAAAGAGTTTTACTTCAAAAGTTATTTTAAAAATGCTATAGATTATTATTTAAGACAAACTTGTCACTTTTCTAAATTTATAATGCTAAAGTGCTGTAGATAAACTACCAGGGTTCCCATTTTTTAATATTTTTCATTGTCATCACGTAATACTGAATTAATATTAACTTCTAGTTAGGATTCTACGGGCTTTTTCCTATTCTTGACAGAGTTAGGTTTCATCTTATGTACTTTAATTATATAAGCCTATTTGGAATGACACTGGTATGAATTACTACAAAATAATTAATGGCTTAATCCTGATATCATCAAATAAGTAGTAAATAGTCAATGATTTGTTGCCAGGCGGATTTGTAGCTGTGGTTCATGAAAGCTCTTAACACAGGCATTAAGTTAACCAGGGGAATTTCAGTGTGAGACCATTGGGAACATACTGCTAATATTGCATTTGTTTCCTCTGTGCCAGAACCAGCACTCAAAACCCAGCTGGCAAAATCCATCCAGGGTCATGGGGAAAAACTCCTACTCCACTAAGTTTACAAAAACTAGTGTAGAAAATCATCAGTTTATCTGACAGGTTTCTGGCTTGGAAATGAAGACAAACACAGGACTCAGTATTTTAAGTGGATAATTATTTACTGAGTTTCTGATCCTCCAGTTATGTACTCTGGGGGTTTGAGCCCTGCATCAGCTTTGTAAGGAACTTGTAGCTTTTTTCCTGCTTCAAGCTTATTAGAAGTTGCTGCAACTAGCTCAAGAAAGACTTTTGCAAGCTAAGTGGATTTGTGGCTAGCCCAGATAAATAAATATTGAGCCACAGCTGGCTGGAGTTGCCCTATGGAATTGTTCTGCTCCTTGATTTGATGGTTTTAATTTTCAATTTACTGCCATGAGTATTGCAGCCTGCAAAGTGAAAGCCTGCTTTCTGTGGGCATTGACTGTAGTAGAAGCATCTCACACATGTGAGCTGGAAAAAATGAAATAAAAATACATCATAGAATTGCTAAATGGTTTGGGTTGGAAGGGATGTGGTGGTTTCCTGGTGAGGGATCAAGGTGTTAATGTTCTCCCAGTAGGGTGTTCCTCCTGGAGAACTGTGTTCCCTTCCTCAGGGGTGTCTGCAGAATTGCCTCTGGTTTTGTTGGAAGCTCCTGTGTAGGCTCAGTTTGGGCTACAAGAGCTCTGCTGCCATCAATTTGTGATTCACAGTTTGAGGAGAGCTTTCCTCAACAAAATGAGCTGAAGCAGCTCTAAAATACTTATTAAGCTGACACGGAGCTGTGAATGAGCTGTGTTCTCTGATACAACCTGGGCTTAGGAGGACTCTGGGAGAGTTTAATAAAGTTTTTGAAAGACAAGTTTTACATCAGAGTGTGTGGGAAAATTGAGGCTTAGTTTTTTGTATACAAAGGCACTGGACTGTGGTGTTAGGGTGGTCAGAAGGAGAAGGCATTGCAAGTGTTTGAGCACAGATATGAATGCTGACTTGGAGAGCTGCTTGTCACAAGGATGAGACCAAGCAGGGCGTTTGAGCTCTTCACACCTGGAGTCCTGGGCTGGAGGGCAAGCTCCAGGTCCAGGGATGGCTGAGAGCCTGGCAAAGTGTCTGGTCAGCTGGTTAGACTTTGCCCAAAGGTGTGAGGAAAGAGGAATTTTTAGAGGTGGATCTTTGACATGGGAGGAAGCAGTATCCCTTTGGCTGTGCTGTGAGAGAGATGGGGCTTTGGCTGCAGTTTTGACTGATCACTTTGGCAGAGCAATTTGGGATGTCTCTTACAAATGGTACAGTTCTCACCAGCCCCTCTCAGAGCTGGGCTGGGTGCCATGGTCCAGCCCTGTCCTGTTGGCTCACCAAGAGCTCTGCCTGGTGCATCCCCATCCAGGTGTATTCAACCTCCTTTCTGCTGGAGAATATTCTGTACCACTCATACAGAATCTCCCCTGTCTGTCCTTGCTGCAGGTTTCCCCTTCAGAAACCGCTTGAGTAGTTCTGCTAGTGAAAATCATAACCAAGGAAAGTTTTTAATTTGAACAGTCAGACAGACATGCACACACAAAAAACCAAAGAATGATCTGGAAAAAAATCCCCCCAAACTCCATTCTCCTGCCACACAGTGACAAATGGAAAGAAGGGCGGCCACTGCCTGTACTCGACAACGCTGCGACGTGGTATTTTCGGAGGTATCTCGGGAGCATCTACCACATTTACAGCATGTGAGGCATCTCATCTGGAGCCGTTTTGATCTCCTGTAACCTACTCACAAACGCACATATTTCATAACAGGCCCTGTACCCTGATAAGGATCTCTGAGTTTCTTCTGCGCGGTATCTGCAAACAATTCAAAGCTGTTCCACACAAACAAATGTGAGAACCCCCTGACCACAGACTGCCTTTAGAGCAGACCAAGATTTGATGTTACTCATATCTTCCAGTACCTGTCAGAGTTCAAACAGGAAACCTGGTTTTTCCTCTCATGTCAACAACTTTTTTTCTTCTCTTTTTTTTTTTTTTTTTTTTTTTTTTCTATTTGAACAGGCAGCAGGCTCATGCTCGAGCGGTGGAAGTCCTCAATTTCTACAGGACAAACAAGTATGTGCTCTGGTACGTCACTGCTGACATTAACAAGAACTGAATATGTGGTTTTCGGTGATCCTGTGGGTGCTTCTGTAGAAACGGACACATTGGCTTTGAGCAACCACACAAGAAAGGGATTCATTCATACAGGATATAGGTAATGCGCAGCCCAGGGCTCACTGCGAGCAGAGCTCTGCTTGGGAAACGTCAGAAAAAACTGGCTGCTCTTTCTCCTGGTACCGCTGCATTTTGTGCTTACACAGTAACACTTTTATCACTTCAGCCTGTTTGTCATTTATATGATATCCTGCTTGCCAGGGCTCAAATGAAAAGTTTAACCTGAATAATTATTCATATTCACTGATTAGGACGTTTCATCTGAACACCTAATCTAATGATTAATTATCATGTCTCCAGAAAATATCAAAAAAACCTCATGCCCAGATCAGCGATTTGGCCACAGCCACTCATTAATGTTTTGGCACTGCTGGGAGGAGAAATTAGGAATTACAGATGCCATGCATTCCCCCTTACACAGTACTCATTACTTAATGTTTCACAATGCAGATGAATAAATGTAGCAACTTTCACCAACTTTCAGAACTTTCCAGTCCAGGCTTGGAAATGCTTTAATAACATTTAACTTAACCTCTCTGTGAATGTGGGAAGTAGAAGTTCATAGTGGAGAACAATTCTTCACAAAGACTAGTTGTGACAGAGAACACTGATTCTCTGAAGGAATGGATGACTTCTGAGGATTGTTTTCCCCATTTGATTTATGCTTGACAGATACAAAAAACCCCAATTCAAATACAGCTGCATTAAGAAAAGAACACACAGGCATTTCCATGACTTTCATCTTGCTTTGAATTTATGTCATGATAAAATATGCTTGTGTGACTTGCATCAACAAGGAGCAGAACATCTGGAAAAGTCTTGTAACAGGAAAGTGTCCATAAAGCTAAATATGATTGTTCTCTCTTCCCCCCCCCCCCCCC
>NW_024498573.1:9860603-9892960 GCF_017590055.1 Onychostruthus taczanowskii
CCCCCCTTTTAATAAAATTCCCAAAGTAAACAGCTGGATAACAGTATGACTAGCAGTAATACTCACTGTGGGTGACACATGCTGGAATGGTGGTTATAGGATCCCAAAGGAAGAGGCAAAGAGATGTCATAGAATTTCTCAGTGGTGAGCCATGGCAGAGGCATGTGTGACAGTGGGTACCCCTGAGCTGCCCTGAGGAATACCAGGTTAAAAGGGGAAAGAGCCTTTGGGGGCCACCTGTCACCCTTGAAATCATGAAGACCATTTCAGTAATTTGCATTGTTTTATCTTTATCTCTTTATTTCTATATTTCCAATAGAATTTCTGCCCAGATGATTGAATTTGATTCCATGTATTTTTACAGTAGTTGTTTCAGGAGCCAAAGCACTTTATATAAAAACTGCAATCAAAAGGCACTGTCTTGGTATTTGTACAGCTTTGCATTTGTGCTCTGTGTATTCCCACTGAGCAGCTGCAGGCCTGGAAAGGCTGTCACCTCCTGCTTTGTCTATCCACCTCTGCCTTAAATGCTTGTAAACCAGTGGCAAGAAGAAAGGAATCATTTGTGCTCAGTAAATGAAATATTTGTGTTCTAATTTTCTTTCTAACTGTTAGTATTTCACAAAGCCTCATTGAAAAAAAAAATATTCCAGGTATGGGCTGCTTGGAAGACTGATTCAGAGAAGAAATATGGACATAGGTTACATGGCTAAGGTCATGCTGTAGCAAGCATCCTGCTGAATAAATGAGTACCCGCAGTTCAAATTAGCAGCTCTTATCAGAAATGAGTATTAGAGCATTTACAAGCTTTTAATTATTTGCCTTCTGCTTTGAAAAATATCTGGACGTGCCCACTTGGTTGGCGCCCCACATTATCCATGGGATCTGCACTTACTGCCCACCGTTCCCTGGGGCTGATCCTGACTCAGGGGATGCTGGTGATGAATGTGGTCCTGCAGATGTGCCTGGCTGGGCTTCCCTTGCCTAGGGTAGCTAGAGAGGGGCTGGTCCTCAGAGCCATCCAGTGTCACCAGAGTTACTGATGGAATGGGTCAGTTCTTGGTGCCCACATTCCCCAAATTCCCCTCAATGCTCCATGTGCATCACCATGTCCAGAGGGGTCTTCATGAAAGTGCTGCTGATCCCTGCACAGACAGGGGTATGATGAGCTGAAATTGGGTAAATAGAAGTAATTACAACCAACTAATTTTCTAGGGCAAACTGGGCTTTCCCCAGCAATTGTAGGTGTTGCTGTTATCAGTGTGTGTACAGTGGTGCGCATTTTTATTTTACTAGCAATTGAATGATAGATCATTGCTACTAGACTGTGTTTCTAGGAGAAAACAGATAAATTTGGTTCTTTTTGAAGGGTTCTGTTACAAATAGGAGATTTGATCACTCTGTAACCTTTAGAAAACAAATGGTTCACATTGCTAGAGATTAGGACATGCATTAGGAGCTCCTGTAACCCAGCATCCACTGCAGTTCTGGTGAACACATTCACTGGTATTTATGTAGGGTTTTAAACTGATTGAATGGGCCTGTGGAGAATGCAACATCGTGCCCCAAAGAGCAGTGCAGCTCCTGACTCCCTGCAATGTGCCAGTAAATTGGGCTCCTACCAGCACAGCCAAGTTCTGGGAATTCAGTCATTTTAAAATCTGTTTGATACTATATTTCATGTTTTCACCAGGGCCATTGCATGCTGGAGTTGCCTGGGCCCAGCCTACCTGCCTGGGTGGTGCTCTCCCAGGTGAGTCCTGTGGGGTCTGATGTGAGTGTTAGCTCTGCTCCCTTCCCCTTTAGTCTGCCCAGGATGGCAGCAGGGCCAGTGCTGACTGATGCTGTCTTTGGCAGAGAAGGAGCTAACCTGGTGACCCAGACTTGTTTATGTCAGCTGTTAGACAGAAATTCTTTTGGACTCTGGGTTGGATTTTATCTGTTTGAAATGGGAAACTCTATATCACTATCCTTTTGTGTCTCTTCCTATCGTATTTTACGGTTCAGAAGACAGAGGGAACAATGGGTTGAATTAAACAAAGTGTTTTACAGATTCTGCTCCAGAACCTTTGCTTGATTTCTTAGACTATATAAGGTAACAATATAGATTTAGTGGCACCTAAGCCTCCAACAGAGCTCAGAGAGAGGGATCAGGACTTGCCTCTGGTGCTCTGGCACCTGCCTGCTTTACACTGGGCAGCAGGGCAGGGAGAGATACATGTGAGAAACCACAGCCTGCCCTGTGGTGGGTCAGCTGCCTTAGGATGCCCTTTTTAAGGGATGACTTGGGACTTTTGGGAAGGTGTTTCACGTCTTCAAGGCCATAAATATCCTCTAAGATGTCAGGCTGGCATGTAGTGGGGAACAAGAAGGTCCTGCCTTCTTCTTCTACCCCTACACTTTGTGCAGCTCCAGCCACCTGGCTGGGCTGAATGCAATGTGTGAGGATTTCACCAGGGGAAAACAACCATGCCTGGCTGCTGTGCAGGAGCCTCTTCTGGTTAATACCCACCGCAGGACTCACAAGCTCTTCACTCAGGCCAGTGGCAATCTGCTGAAAACAAAGGGTTCCTTAATAGCCGAGATAAGCAGATAAGGCACTGCTGTGCTATTTAAAGCACAGTATTTATACCTGAATGAAGTTACTCCAATTTCGGAGCAGAGTGTTTGCTGGGAAAGCTGTATTTACATTCCACCCCGGGGACTGAAGCGCCCTTGCACACTTTCATGTATCTCCTTTCTTCAAAGTCAGATGTTTCACCTACAGCTTCATTCCTGCCTACAATTACACCAGGCAGCTCCCTTCAGTCCTTTTGTAGCTTTTTTTTTGATAAACAGTGGTGGCAGGCACAGAGGTGGCTACGAGCTATGTCTGCACCTCATTACCTCACTCAAAAGCAATGTTGTGTGCTCTGGGACAGCCCTGTGAGTTAGGAAAATGGTGTTTTACAGATGGGGAAGAGAGACAAAGCGCGAGTGAGCGCCTTGCCCGGGATCCCACGGGATGTTGGCAGCAGGGAGTTGTATTTCTGTCTAGTGCCCTAACCACTGATCCATCCTGTCTCCTGCTTTGGGGCGAGAGAGTCTGAAAATGCCATTGATTTGCACTTTCTAGTTCTGGGGAAGAAAGGTAGGGCTGACTAGACTATACAGGGAGACATGCAAAAATAAACAGCATGATGTAAATTAGCTTTGTAAAACTTTAATAATCTAAGATGCTATTTAGAACACACAGGCAAGGAGATGTCTGTTAAAAAAGAAAAAAGAAAGATATGATTTTAACCAGATAAAATCCCTTTAATTAGTCTGAAATTCTTGCCTATGTTTTATAGCAACATACTTCCATATGCATGCCAGAAAGTCGGGGAAACATGGAAATCATTGTCAATTTGCAGCATTCACTGCTGGAATACAGCAGATTATTTCAATGAAGGCTAGATAAACTGTGTCTGTAGAAAACATTTATTTGGTGGTCTCTTTGCTTTGTCATCTTCCACTGCACATCTGGTCTGGGAAGGAATAAAAGAGCCTATGCTCGAGAATCAGGTTGCTTATATGATGCAATATTTAAATGATTTTTGTTTCTCATAAGTCTGGAAAAGTAATTGTCATCTTGGTGGTGCTGGTTCTAACACTGAACCCCTCTTGTTGTTGTGGGTGAGCTTGGACCATGATGGAAAGCAGCATTCTCCAAACTAGAGATGTTTGCCCTCACTGATATGGGGATGAGGCTTCTCTTACATCTGCTCAGCATCAAGGTGGTGCCAAAGAGAGTTTTGGAGTGTACCATGATGTAGGTGATGTAGATTAATGGTTAGAATAAAGGTCATGAATTCTGTTTGTTCATGGGGATGCACACAAATGGACTCTGGGTCCTGAAGGTATGGGGCACAGAAGAAGCTCTGCACCAGCTGTGGAGGAGGCTCAGGGCAAGTGTGTACTGGGGAAAAGAACGTTCTTGTGTGTTTTCCATTGCACTAACCACAGGCAGTTTGTTTTCAGGCAGTTCTGTTACTGCACTGTGGCAGGAATGGGCTGCGTGTCCCTCCCTTTGTGTGTCCCCACCTGACACCTGAGGCACAGGGGCGCTCTGGGCTGAGAGCACAGCGCTGGCTGGGGAATGAGGACAGGAGCTGCACATGCTGAGAGCACCTGCTTGCTCTTGTGACACCCTGCCTTTAATCTTCAAACACTGAAGGTATTTTCCCCAGATCTCTGGTTGCCTCCATGAGGTGTTTGTTTGGCCCTGAGCTTGGCTGCCAAAGGGGGGACACCAGCTCTTTCCCACCCCAGCCTCCCCAAGAGGAATGGTGCAGCCTTGACCTCAAGCACCAATTAGCCACCAGTAAATTGGTACTGATGATATTTTCCCATCAGGTTTTAAAGCCACTGATGTTTGCTGTGACAGTGGACAAGGTTGGGTGTCACCTCCACAAACAGGTGATTTGTCAAGGTCATCTTTCTGCTGTGCAGAAGCAGCACAGTGAGAAAAGGGGGTTGATTCACAGAATCCCATGGTTTGGGATGCATGTTGGCTCCCAGCTCACAGACCATAGCTAGCACAAAGGGGGAACACAAAAGCTGTATCACAGCAGGGAACCCCCTGCCTTCCCTGCCAATGTCCCATGATGGGAACATGGGGAAAGCAATTTTCCTTTTCTGTCTCAAGTTCTCTGCTGCCTTTGTTTCCAGGTGGCTCCATACAGGAGTAACCTTTTGGTCTCCAGTTTTTATGAAAATGCCTGTACAGTTGAGAAAAAAAATCAGAGCACGGCTTTGAAAAGAAATATTTTTTATTTACACCTGCTAGCATGGTATTTTTTCATAGCCATACTCTCCACAGCCGAGTCTGTGGTTCCACCAGAGGAATGTTGGCAGCTGAGGACAGCTCCATCCCCTGGACCACCTATATCCCTGTGCAAGGATGCACCATGTCAGGTGTCCCCTTGGTGGCTGTTCCCTCAGGAGAGTTCATGGCATCCCGCCTCATTCCAGAGAAGGAGCCCAGTGCTAGGCTGGGGTGTTGGCAGTGTCTGCTGTCAGGGGTTACATGGCCTTGGAAGAGGCAAACCCTTGATTTTCCAGTCACTTACCAGCCTGGGTAAGAGAAGGGCTGTGCAAATAAATGCAGTGTTTAATAAAAGTGAAAACTGACAGAATTGGGTATTTCACACTCACTGTAAAATTGAAACCTGATTTTTTTTTTGGTTAAAAAATTCACTGGCTTTTTTTTTCCATTTAGAAATGAGTGATTTTTGAATAAAGAGAGGAGACTTTGTTTAGAAATGAGTAAAATTTGTGCTATCATTAAGCAAAGGGGATTTGCAGTGGGAATATCTCAGTTTGTGCTAACATCTGTGTGTGTGTTCCCATATGAGAACTCAGCTTGACAAAACACACATCTGGGGCTAAGTACTAACTAATCTGTTTGAGCATCACTCATGAAGAAAAGGTGAAAATGCTCTGCAGATGCACTTGACAGCTGTTTGCCAAGTCAGAGAAGATATATTTTCCTTTCTATGCTCTTGAATCGTGGTTTTGTAAATGCCTTTTGTTGGGAAGTAGGGCCCCTCACTACAAGAAAGACATTTGTAGAATAAGAATTGTTAAGGTTGGAAAATACCACATTTAAGATCACCAAATTCAACAATGAGGGGCTGGAGCATGTTCAGAGAAGGGCAGTGGATCTGGGGAAGGGTCTGGAGCAGGAGAGCTGGGGCAGCTGGAGGAGCCCAGCCTGCAGAAAAGGGAGGCTCCCAGGGCACCTTCTCACTCTCCACACTCCCTGAAGGGAGGCTGGAGCCAGGCAGGGTCAGTCTCTCTCCAGGGAGTAAGCAATAGGACAAGAGGAAATGGCCTCAAGTTGTTCAAGGGGAAGGTTTAGATGGGATAGTAAAGCAAATTTGTTCACTGAAAGGGTGGCCAAGCCATGGCAGAGGCTGTCCATGGCAGTGCTGGAGTCACCATCTGTGGAGGGATTATAAAGGTGTTTGTGTGGCACTTGGGGACATGGTTCAGTGGTGGGCTTGGCAGTGTTGGGGTAATGGTTGGATTTGATGATCTTAGAAAGCCTTTCCAACCTGAACAATTCTGTGATCCTGAGAATGCTCCATCACTGCAGGAACACTTGCCACGCTTCCTTTGCATCCCATTCTGCCATGAGTACAGGACTGTGATTGATGGTGGTGGTCTGAATGATGGGATCTGCTCTGATTTGCACTGTCTGAGGCTCAGCACAGCCCACCTGCATTCCCTCTTGTCTCCCTGAGTGCAGAGCCCTGGCATGCAGTGCTCCATGGTCTGACTGATGGGGCTGCACCTTGGGAGAGAGGAGAACATTTTGCTGGATTAAGAAGCAGCTAAATAAAGCCCCAAGTCAGATATTAATTACATATCTGTAACCCACCTCTTTTTCAGAACTACCCACAAGTTTTTTTTTTTGTCTTTCCATCTCTGAAATAACATTAATTTTCCTATAATTTTGCAGATATTGTCACTGTTTCTCTAAGTTCTCTGTTCTTTCCAGACAGTTCCCTCTTCTCATCATGCCATGGATATATTTAGCAGAAGAAAACCCAGTGGATTTGTTGTCTGCTCTGTGGTAATGATGGGATCACTTTAGCTTTGCTAAATGCTGCTCTGAAGCAAGTCAAGAGGGAGCACAAGTCTAATAAAGAGCAGGTCGCAACACGCACAAGGATTTTTAAAGAATCTGGATGTTGTAGGGTTTTTTCAAGTTGGGCTCCTTCTCATGTTCTAGAGCACAGTAACAAGACAACCAGATGTAAATGAGCTCTTGATTTCATTTTGAGATGACAAAGATAATTAAATGCCGGGAAAAAGTTTCTCCTCTGCTGCCATTTATTGAAAAATTTACATTTTCTTGAATGCATCCTTTAGGTGATTAATAAAAAATGAAATACAAATCCAGTATCTGATGATGTGTCACCCTTTTAGATGAAATAGGTAAGGGAACCTGTTCATTCTCATACAATTTCAGGAAGGTGGCAGAAAAGCCTTTTGCAGGATAAAAAATCACTTACATGAGTATTTGCACAGGAAACAAACCAAGGCAACCAGGTACAATCCAATTCCTGCTTATCAGCACTTATAGATTTTATGGGTTATCTGTAACCACCCGTTCTTACTGAATTCCAGATTATTTAGTGGACTGCCACAAAGCTGCTGAGGTGTTTCTTTGAATGTGCTGTAAACCATGATCTTGGCTCCTCCCGTGCTGGCACAAGGGACAGAGCAACTGAAGTCACTCTGTGGAAGAGTGATCCATGGAAGTCTGATCAGCTCCATTTGGGAATGTCAGGGCGATTCCACAGCCCAGATTTTACTCGATCCCAGCCTGAGGGCACTGGAGGTGTGAGGAAGAGGGCACGGGGAAATGAAGATAAACAATACTTCTATTGATGTTGCAGAAACAGCTCATTTCACACTCACACCAAGCAGGTGAATTCATTCACTTTTCTATTTATTAGTAATGGTGGTCTTGCCCACAGCACCACCCACCTTAGTTCCCATTCCTCACAAACAAGAAGCACTAACCATTTATTGCAACCCACGTTCCCAGCGCCCTGGTACTGGAGATAGAGATCTCTCCCTAGAGAGGTGTTTGGTTTCTGCGGGCGCTGTCACCACCTAGTGTCACCCTCCTGCTTTGCGGGGGCAGCTGTTGCGTTTTCCTGCTGCAGGCTGTGCCCCGTGGTCGTTCATTTCTCCCCTTATCACCAGGGCTTTGCCCCTGGCAAGTTAAAAGCTGGCTGAACCAGACCGAGCTGCTCCCAAGCAGGAGCAGAAGGAAAATCTGCCGGATGAAGCTGCCACCCCACCTGAAAGCTTTTAACTGGAGGGTTGTGTTTGAAGGTGTTTGAGTGCAGGAGGAAAAGAGATCCTTTTGTGGGAGACTTTTGTGCTCTTGAACACTCATGCTATTGCGGAGTGGAGATGTTGTGAGTTGTGACTAGATAAAATACAATCACTGGCAATAACACATCAGGAGGTGTGTGTATGTTAAACATACAGCCACAGTTATGTTAGTTAGTGTTTTGATTCACTAACTAACACATTCACTCCTTTACAAAGGAAACGTGGAGTGAAGACATGCCCTGCTCACTGCTCAGGTCTCTGTGCCATCCCCCCACGTGTGAAACATTTGCATGTCAGGATCAAAGCTGAGTTCTTGCTTTTCTGTCTAATGCTAAAAAAAAATGAAGATGAGCAATATTGTGTGTTTTTCCTGGATTTCCCTCCCTTGTTCTGTCCTTGCAGCCCTTAGTGGGTTCTGTGATGTCCCAGAAGGGGGCTGGTGTGTTCAGAGCTGTTCCCATGCAAGAGCTGGAGGGTGGCACCACTTTTTGTGTGATGATGCCTTGATTTTAGAGGGGTTGTTTCCATGGAGAACACCAAACCTTGGACCCATTAATCAAAACAGAAATTTCCCATTACTGAGGCTGAGAAGGCACAATAAGCAGGAAGAGGGTTGGGCACTCTGCCTGGCATTGTGGGTTTCTCGGAAATGATTTTCAGCACTATAGATCCGCTCACTATACATAATCATGTAACTTTAAGGCATTTTTTTCCCCCATGTGCAGCTTTGGTTTGAGTTTTCCTTGGTTGTGAGTCACTGGTGGACCCCAGTGTGTGCATCATCAAGGAATCCATCCATAAGTTCCATTTTGAAAGCAAAGGCTGAGCTGGTGGATCCATCTGTCTTTGCCTTTCCCACAGACACCATGTAAAGCCCTGGGGAGCTGAGCTGCTTGCAAGGAACACTCTTCCTTAAGAGAGGAAAGAGTCACAAAAATAGTGAGGAAAAAGGCAAAATTGGACTCTCCTGTGTTGTAGTATGGGTATGCAGCAGCCCTGGATGTGCATCCTTGGGTGTGCAGCTCAGTGTAGGAGACACTTCAGAAAATGGAAAGGCACTTGGGCTTCACTCTGTAACTTTTCCTACCACCAACACCAGTGCAACTGCAGGACTGAAAGGTCTTGGCTTTATGCAAGCAAAGCTGATGAGAGTGGATCACCCTGGGGAGAGTCTCATCCCGCCATGAAATGCCATCAGGGGCTGCCCTGGTTTGGTTTGGAACAGCCCTGCAACCTGAAATAATGCCACTGCTCATGTCTCATCCGTAGCACAGAACAACACTTATGTGATTTTTCAGTTTCCTATATTTTAATTTAAAAGAGGCTTTTCCCTATCTCTCTGCCTCTCCAGTTCACAAGCACTCTGTGAGCAGGGGAGAGAGCAAATGAGGAGCTGGTCTAAGGAAAATTAAGGCAACCACATCAGAAAACACAGGAGCATAAACCTCACAAAGAACAGAAAATGAAAATGACTGCTTTTCAACCAATTAAGCTAACTGTTGGGTGGTTTCTTTTTTTTTTTTTTTTTTTTTTTTTTTTTTTTTTTTTTTTTTTTTTTTTTTTTTTGTTTTTGTTTTTTGTTTTTTGTTTTGTTTTGTTTTGTTTTGTTTTGTTTTTTTGCTCTTGGCTGCAGCTTGGAGCTAATGAAGCACAGTGAAGCAGCAGATAGCTTCTTTGGAGATCCCTACTGCTCCTTCTATGATCATTTGATACAAACTGCTGTAAGAATTGTGTGAGTTCTGGTCAAAATTTGAATTAAGGTATAAAAGCTGAACTACTATGAATTTATGGCTAGTTATATATGACTTACAGGGCCAGATCTTTCATAGTGTTACTGATGTCATCCTGGAGACAGGGCTGGATATGTTGTTGGAAGTTTATTTTAAGAATGGCCCAAACCAGTAAATGACAGTTCTTCTTACTAGATTATACATTAATTTCTCATCAGCTGCACTGTCATGTGTGCAAATATAGGAACAGTTTTGGTGTTAACTAACTTTGTATTGTGCTGTTAATGCTGAGGTTTTGCAGCATGTTAGGTGGAACTACAACCTGGTGGAAGTCCGTGGTAAAGCTGTTGGCTGCCCTGGGGCACCTCCTGTCTCCTGTCCTGCCCTGGGAAAGGCATTGTGCATCTGTGTGGGGAGGGGATGAGACCTGTGCTTGGGAAAGGTGTGGGGACTTTGAAAATGGCCTTTTTTTTTATAATGTTGCCATGGTATTTGGGAAGAATGTGTCTTAACAGCGTTGATAGCACATTCATGTTTATTCACCTCGAAATCTTGGCTTCAAAGGAACAGATCAGTGTTCATTTTCCCTTTATTGACTCACTTTTAAAAAAAGAAAGTGATTGTATTCAGGAAACCTACTTCTAGGGTATTGCCAGTCAAAATATTTGGTGAGCCAAGTCCTGATTAAAAGGCAGCAAATGGAAGCCAGTTTATCTACAGGAGTGATCCTGAGTGCTGCTGGTGTTGTGCAGAAGGGGAGCTCATGCTCACCCAGCATTTGAGGCATGTCCCCCCTCCATTGCAGCTTTGTTCCTGGGAGGGCCTAATCTACCTACAGGTTGCCTTAAATACCTAAATTGCTGTAATCACCTAGTAAATTCTGATCCCTGCCCCTTGCACCATTCCTCACTGAAAGCCAAGTGCAGTGAGGTTTGGAAGGGCTCTCCGGACCCAACACCAGAGATTTCCTTGGTTGGTTCACACAGCAGTGGGTGCTTAAAGCCAAAATGTAATTAGCTATTGGTGTTTGACCAGGATTCTGTGGTCAGCTCCTGTGAGAGGTCATGAGGTCTCCACTGACCACAGGAACATGGTTTTGCATCCCATGACAGGTATGATAAACCTTCAGCTAATGTCTCTGTATAATGTTTGGGCTTTGATCTCTCTCTGCAGCCGTCCTTTAAGCTCAGTGTAATAAACCATGTCTGGTGCACAGGGAAAGATCCACTAACTCCTTCTGCTGACTTTGTCCAAAAGAGCAATTGGATGCCTACTCTGGCACTTGCTTCTGAGTTTGTGAGTCTTCCAACTGGTGCATTATGAATTCATCAACAGAGAAACAAAGATTTAAATTTTGCCTTCACGCCCCATGAGAAAAGCAAAGCAAAAGGGGTATAATGTTTTACACAGGTGTTCTGTAGAGTCTGTTTTGCATCTTTTGTGAAAGGAAGTTTGGGGCTTTGGCACAGTTTCAGCTGAGCTGTTATTACCACAGAGCCAGGGCACCTCTCTGGGAGAGCTGGAGCACAAAGGGCTTGGTCAGGACTTGCACAAACGGGTAATGGACCTCAACCATTAAATGCAAGTTCTGACAGCATGGGTCAAACTCATGTGTGTCAGTCTTTGGGTTCCTCCTTTCTCATTCTCCTAATTGGGCTCATTTTCTGTTTAAAAATAATTGGCAGAACTTTATGATGTGAAAACAAAAATAAGGTGATTCCTGCTGAGATCTGTGAAGACAAAATGTTTTCATGTGCTTTGGAGTTCACATAACAAACCTTTCTGTCAAAAGATGTGTTAAGAGATGCATTTTCCTGTGTCATACTTTCAGCTGGGTGTTACAAGGGGCTGCTTTCTGGGACTGGCAGAAATAGGACTTTCAAGTTTGGATCACGGACAACAGTGTGTGTAGTGGTACTCTATAGATCAGTCAGGACTGAGGGAGAAAACCCAAAAAAACAAAAAAACCCCAAAACCCAAGGAGGAAAACCACTATTTATTCTCCCCACTGATCTCTGAATACTCAAAAATAAGGAAAATCAGACAAAACTCTTTTTCTTGGCATATTTTGGAGGATGAGATGCTGAACTTTATCTGGGAACGTGTCTTTCAGCCTGGAAAGGCAACATACCCTGGGTTGCATCAAAAACTTGACCAGCAGGTTGAGGAAGGTGATTCTACCCCTCCACTCAGTTCCCCTGAGACCCCACCTGCAGTGCTGCTTCCAGCTTTGGGACCCCCAGCATCAGAAGGATGTGTGAATCTGCTGGACACAAAGGTGCTCCAAGGGCTTGAGCAGCTCTGCTCTGGAGACAGGCTGGAAAAGCTGGGATTGTTCAATCCGGAGAAGAGAAGGCTCCAGGGAGACCTTAGAGCCCCATCCTGTGCCTGAAGGGGCTCCAAGAGAGTGGGAGAGGGCCTTTGGAGAAGGGCATGGAGTGACAGAACAAACTGGAATGGCTTCAGACTGACAGAGGGCAGGGTTAGATTGGGGAGAAATTCTTCCTCTTGAGGGTGGTGAGGCCCTGGCATAGGTTGTCCAGGGAAGATGTGGATCTGCAAGATGAGGCTGGATGGGCCTTGCAGCAACCTGGAAGGTGTCCCTGCTTGTGGCAGGGAGCTGAGCAAGATAATCTTTAAAGGTATCTTCCAAAACAAACTATTCTATGACTTTAGAAAGCTTTCTTGTCACAGTATTTGTGAAATGAAGGACAAAAAAAAATTATCTTCCAACACTTGGAGGGAGGATTTCATAGTGATCAAATCCTGGCTTATCAATTAAACTGCAGTCCAGCTTTTTTGCCAATTGTTCGCTTAAAAATAACCTGCATGGAGTTGATGTATTTTAGACTTCCCAGCAATTCACTGTGAAATTAAAAAGGAGGAGGGAGGAAAGATAGTGGGCTGATTGGACAGCAGTCCTGGACAGGATCACAAGCCAGGCGGCTGCAAGGCTGGGCACAGCCCTGCAGTGCTGACCCTGTGCTGAGGCAGGGCTGGGGCATGTCTGTGCTCACACTGAAACCTGCCTGAAAATGGACAGCTGCCTCCTCTCTTGCTCTTGCTCCAAGGAAGGAGCAGGCTGTGCCACAGCTGTGTGTGGTCCAGCATGGTCCAGCATGCCCTGTGGTGAGGTGCCACGGCCAGGAATTGCGTGCCCTGGCTGGCGGATCCACGTTGTGCTCTCCATCTCTAGGGGAAGGCTCCTGCCTCTGCCTAACTAAGGTCCTTGCAGTTATTTGCAGGATATTTCTTATTCCATAGTGTCCCCTGAATCAATTCTGTGAATGATCTATTTCTGAGCAGTTTGTGGGTGTCTTTGGACTGTAAATTCCTGTTGTTTCCCACTGGATGTGTGTTGCACAATATGCTTCTGCTCCCTCTTCAGGGGCAGGTATTTCTCAGCTTCAGTGTCTGGTATTAAGTTCAACTTTATCAGCTGGGAAATGTGCATTTTTCTTTGATCCTGAAATATGAAATTACAATTTGTTCTCTTGGTGACTATTCCCAGTGATGACTTTATACATTTAGGCTTGGCATTTCATGGGGTCTTAATAGAGGAAACTCCCCATAATGAAAATATTCCTTGTACACCTCCCTTCTAGAATGAGTCTAAGGGATAAGGCTAAGTAGTTCCTTGAGGGTCCTCTAAAAACTCCAACAAAAATATATGGACAAAACCAACACAAGTGGTTGTGTAACTGATGGAAAGCCATTAGATTAGCAATGGAAATATAATTTCACGGTTTGGGAGAAGACAGGAAATATTTCACAATTATTCCAGGGGCTGGTCTAGGCAGTATATTGTACATGCCTTAGCTGATGGTTTTACTTTTGTCAGAGTGAAATTTGCTGCTTTGCCAAAGTCACAAGAATTAAATGCCCTTTCACAGTTTGAGGGGCATTTAATTGAAATGCAGCCCTTGTGTTGACTGTCCGATGGTGAGTTTCACTCCAAGTTAGCCCTTAGAGCTAAAGATTTATATCATGTGAAAAGAAGCATCCAAAGATTTCAGCCACTCCTAACATACAGTGAAACCCCTGAGAGTCCCTCTGACATCCAAGTACTGGAGGGAATTGTAGAAAGTTAATATGCCTATAAAGAATCTGCTGGCTTTATAACCATTGCATGAATAAGGCTCATACAGAACTCTACAGGATGCATCAGGAGAGAATATGAACACAACTCCAAGCACTTTATATATAACCTTGTAGTGTTTTTACAGGTCTGCATTGCTTTCATCCCCATCATCCTCATAGCATGAGAGTTTCCTACAACCAGTGCTTTGGCATGGGGGAGCTGAATAGCTGATGCATGAGTTTATGGAAGTATTACCCCCCTGCCTGCATCCTGTTGGAGTTGCCCATGAATTTGAACTCTGTTCTCAGATTTTGGTTGCTGCAGGAACTGCTGTAACTGCTGCAATGGAGTTTTAGCTGAGAAAGAGGAGAAAAGGTTGTGGAATATTTTGTCAGGTCTAGATCAGCCTCAAACTGCAAAAGCCTTGATAATGTCTTGGCACTGCTATTGCTCTGCACAGATATTTCAGCTGCCAGATTTGTTTTTATCATATGAGGAAACAAACTCTTTAATAAATGAAAACAGATGCACAAGATTGTGTTGAAAGTCACTTTGTAAAGAATACAAGCCAGAAACATTGGAAAAGGCACTAAAAATATTCATGGAATTTATTCTTGGCAATGAAAAGTAAATAGGCATTATGCAGATAATCTCTTTTAACTGCACTATACTCCTTCCTTGCATTTCCACATAATTAATAAGGAGTAGGACTACATGTAGGACTCCTCCATGGGTTCCTCATCATCCTGTGTAGCTCATCATGGTACACTGGCTGTGAATTCCCTGGGTATTTTGTTCACAGAACAGAAAGATCCAGAAACATAAGCAGTTGAGAAGATCTGGTCCTCTGACAGGAAGTAAAGCAAATATGATTTACATCTTGAAAAGAGCCAGGCCCATATAAAAGCTTGCACTAACAGCTGGCTTCAGTTTGGACAATTCCCACTGACCTGAGTGGTTTCTCCAACAGGACCTACAAAAATTAGTCAGTACAGACTACCTGTCATCCACAAGGTACCCAGCACATGTTGCAACCTGTTATTCCATGAAACAAGCTAGTTAAAATTCTCTGAGAGCTACTGAAGTGCTCCTAAACAAAAAATAAAATGCCTAGTTAAAATTGGATTGAACCAGAAGACACCTTGCAACTTTACTGCCCAAATCACTTTAAA
Organism: Onychostruthus taczanowskii; assembly: GCF_017590055.1. Classification (NCBI taxonomy): domain Eukaryota; kingdom Metazoa; phylum Chordata; class Aves; order Passeriformes; family Passeridae; genus Onychostruthus; species Onychostruthus taczanowskii. The sequence continues at coordinate 9,875,465 of NW_024498573.1, forward strand.
CTTCTTTGATGCTCATGTTACTAATACAAAATCAGATGAGAACCCACTGTAACTTGGGTGAGAGACTGGTTTGGGGTTTTAAATCTCTGAAATTAATGATTAACTCTTAATAGAGTCAGGAGCTACTACTAGAATATGTTGCATTGACAGCCTTGACTGTTGGTCAAGGCGTGGTGCCACCAGCCCACGTTTGCAAATGGACAGCAATGACATCTGGGATGGAACAAGGATGGGTGAACACAGCTAATGCCATTCCCAGGGGGGACCAGCACAATAACATGGGAGAGCCAGAGTTTTCCAGGTGAATCTGAAATGAAATTAAATCATTTGTGTTTGTTTAATATAGGGATGTCTGATATTATCTGTCTACAGCATTAGTCTGTGCTGCTGTCTTTGAAGCTAATAATTGGCATTAGGGTGGTGTGTTAGTTTCCATGTTAGGCATGAATTTGGAATGAATCTCAGTTATCCAGACAAATGGGCATTTTCATGGTATTACCCACTACCACATGATGTTACATATTCCTCATCAGTGGCTGTGCTCAGGTTTGGGCATCATTTGGGGTTTGGAGCTTTTCCTTAGCTAATTAAGCCTTGTGAGAAGGGCAGAAATATTTGGGGTGTTGGAGAAGAAAGGTTAAACCAGCAAAATATGTCAAACTTAGCCAAGAGATGCTTAAGGTGGTCGTGGCTTGTGATGCTGGTGGGACTCAGCACTGGGGATGCCACCATTTACTAGTGCAGTGTGTGGAGTGGCAGTTAAGGGTGGGGAGAAGTAAAATGCAGGTGAAACATCAGGATGTGCCCTTCAAACAAGATCTTTAAAGCCCAGGTTAGTTTGTGAAAGCTACATTGCTATAAATCCCAGAGAGTTTTGGTAGAGAGCAATCCCAGTGGGAGAAAGGCAGGCTGGAGGAGCCCAGGAGCTATTCACAGGCTTTGGTTCTTTGGTTTTGGGCGTAGCTGTTGACTCCATTGCAATGGGCTTACATTAAGGATGAGTTGGATCTGTTTTGTGCAATGGCCTGAGTTTTCTGGATTGCAAGTTCTTAGATGATGCCCACAATGGAATTTTAATTAGGAAACTAAGAAAGGCTCTGCTGGGAGACGGGTAAACCACAATAATTATTGGCAGTGAGAAAGTCAGCAAAGAGCAAGTAATCAGGGGATTTATAGAGGTCTTATTGAGAACTACCTAAATTCCAGTTTTAAGGATAGCTGTGAAATAATCTTTCATAAGCAAAATTGCTTAAAACTATAGCAATTCTGCTCCTCTGCTTTATCCAGTGTTCAGCTGTACCTACAAGCTTCATGAGTATCAAACTGGCTGTGTGGCCACTGAATCTGTAATCACCACAATGTCAGAATCTCCAGAAGAACTTCCTAGGAATGCTGATTCTATGCCAACAACCATAGAACTCCAATGCTCTGGCAAGGTGATCAAGATGCACAAAGAAGTTTTTCTCTTTTTCTGGGTAATAGAACCAGAATTCTCTCACAAACCAGCAAACTGCAAAGTATAAAAAGAATTCTGATGGGTTTGTATTTCCAAGTGCATCATCTCTCTTGAAAAAAGACTATTGAAATATCATAATAAAATGATATTTTACGTTTTTCTTTGAGAAATAGTTTGTAGATTTGCTCTCCTGTCCAAGATTCTGAATACTAAGTAACCTGACAAGGAGTTCATTGCCAAAGCAACATCCCTTGCACTGAGCTTTGAGTTCAAACTAACATCACCAATGTCACATGAAAGGTTCTTGGCATAGCAAAGTGCTTGCTTGGCTAAATCCAGCCTCCGGCTTCTGTCTGCAGTAACAGCTGCACAAATTCCCCTCTGCCACTTCTGTGTATGAGAGGAGGGTCCAAAAGTGTCACTCTGGGCTGGGGATAAAACTTTACCTTTTCCTCGTGGGTGGTCAGTTGATGGGACAGGCAGAGTTGCCATGCACACAGGTGAAGGCTGCTATGAATAGGGGATGCCTTCACTGGACAGGCAATGACACCCACTGCTTGACCTAAAAGACGTGTCTGGGCTGGGCAGTACCCACACCTACGATCTTCTCATGGGAATCATTCTCCCATCGTACCTAAAGGCTCTTCATGGCTTTTGTGGTATCGGGTGTTTCAATCTTGTGGAAGTAGCTTGGGAGAAATACCTAAAAAGATCATGCCCTTCTTGTTCTAAATCCCTCCTCTGTCCCTGGCTGAGCTTTGAGTCACACTGTTTGAGCAGCGGAAATGGGTTGGACTTCTGAGAAGATCAAATCTAATTTTCTTAGACTCTGTGACCCTGTTCTGCCACCTGCTAAGGTCACTTCTCTGTATAGCAGCAAATGGGGATGCTGCTGAGGTCACAGGAGGTTTGTGTCTGCAAGAACAAACCCAGAACTTGCAGCAAATGTCTTTCTGAAAGGATCCTGGCTCTGACCCTGAACTGCACAGCCCCACGCAAACTGCTTGGGGCCAGACTGCCAAGGTGTTTAGGTGTTGGTCACCTTTTAAAGGCTGGACATTAACTTCTTGATCTAGTATTCATAATGAAACAGGAAGGATAGCAGGAACTTTCGTCTTCTGATGTGGATTTTACTAATTAGCCCAAATGCTCCTATAACACTTAATGGCTCTTTAAGGCCACGCATGCCATTAGTGCAAACTGCTTACTTGTAACGGAGTAAACAGCACTGGGAGCCACGGTGTGAGCACCAGCAGGCTCCTGGCTGGGAGTCTGCCAGGAGCTGCTTCCTGTGCAGCCTGTGGGAAGCAGGTTTTGCCATGGTGCAGCTGTGTGTTCTGCTGATGGGCTCTGGTTCACAAAAGCAGCAGTGCTGTGTGATCATCACAGACAGCATCCCACGCTGCTGCTGCAGCTGGAGGGGTACCCAATGCCCCGTCCATTACTTGGAGCTGCAGAGCCCTGCTCCTCCCTGGCTTGCTGGGTGTTTTTGGGTGGAGGGGAGAAGGGACAGCCCAGGAGCTGGTGGTAAGTGGGTACTTGGGTACAACACCTCTCCAGGGGAGAGACGTGATGAAACGTGTCCACCTCTGCTTAAATATTTCTTCCTCAAATCAAATGGAAACTGCTCATTAGCTCCTACAGCCTGCAGAGACCATTTAAGTGTCAATTAATTCTCCAGTCTGACTAGTGCAGTATAGAAGGGTCTCACCAACCCATGAGCTACTCTAAAGGGAAAGGAGAATTTGCTTTATAACTGATGTGGCAGATGTCACGGGCTGAGCACAGGACTGATCTATGAGGCTTTTCTCCATATCATTAGAGTTTTTATTACTGCTAAAAACAAATAACTCCCTTAAGTTGTTAATTTGAATATACAGAAGTAAAAGGAAGAATTGGAGGAAGATGTAGGTCAAGTGCTTCAGGAAGATGCCAAGCAAATGTTCAAAAAACCACAAGGCTGGTTTTAACCAGTGTCAGAGGTAGCTGCATGTAGCTTGGCTGTTGGTATGGAATGAATTTTGCTCCTATTAGAAGACAAAAAAAAAAAAAAAAAAAAAAAAAAAAAAAAGTAACAGTATTTGGTGCTGCTGGGCAATGTGGGGGCACTTTGGTGCAGCTTTTTGGTGTCCCTGTTTTGGAAAGCCCTCATGGTGCTGTACTCATAGCCTGGAATGTGCTGCTGTCAGTGTCGTCCTCCAGAGCCCTCTCCATCCCTGCCCAGCTCTACCAGTCATTGTTCCTGCTCGTAGGAGCATTAATAGCTGAGGCCAGCAAAGGGCTGGAGGCAGAAACTGCTGTCCCCTCCTTTTTAATACCGTGAAGGAGTAGGATTTTATGACTAATTTTCCTGATTTTAAAGGTATTAGAGGATGTTTGGGAGTCTGCAGGAGACTGGGGAAATTCAGGAGACTGGGCAAAATCTGCCACTAAGTAATTTTTTGATGAGAGGCTGAACTAAAGGGCCTTTAAATCTTGTGGGACCATCAGACTAACCCAGAAAAAAATACCAACTCTTACAAGTGGCCAGAAGTGTTCCAGCTCTACTGTTTGTCCTCCTCTGGCCCTGCTGGCACCAATCTGCCTGCTTTGTCCCAGTCCAGGGGTTTGGATCCAGGTTAGTCATGCCATGCCTCTGCCAGCCAGCTCATGTGGTTAGGGCTGGCAGGCTTAGCCTGAGGAAAACTCCACCAATGCAATAACATAATTTGGGGGCTGGAGAGACCTGACGTTCGTAAGTGATCTCTGCACAGACACTGCTGCCTTTGATCAGGAAACCCACTAAACTACCATCATTAAAACAAATTATTTTTTCTTACTCTGACTTAAAAAAACCAAAATCCAATTCCCCAAACTCCACAGCTCCTTTCCATAAATGTAAAAGGTTTTAGCTTCTTTGTTTTCACATGACTCCGATTCTGAAAAAGGCTGTGAATGTGACAGTAGGCTGCAAGAGCTGCCTCCACTGCATGTTCCTTGCCACATAAAGAGCACATGATTCTTCTTTCATAAAGGGGAAAACTTAGTGTTATATCTCCTGTGACCTGCTTGGGGGTGAGAGCCTCCAAGTGCTCTGCCCCTTGGCTTTTATGCTCTGCTGTTGCATGGCTTGTGGAGGTTCTGGGGAATTTTTGTGTGGCTCTTGCCAGCCCTTCAGCTGCTCAGTCTCAGCCTGGGCTGTGCTCAGGCATGGTCTCTGCCCAAACACTGCTGTGTGCTGGCTGACTGTGGGCAGAGGAGTGGAGAGTGGAGATGTGGCAGAGCTCAAAAGCTTCCCCTGTACTTTGAGTCTTTGAGCTGGACAGAAAGGGTGGTTGGCTGGGAGGAAACCTCTGAGTGGCTGTGCCGCTCCAGGTGAGCTTGTTTATGCCAGAGGAACTAAAAGAAAGAGCAAAACTGACCTAAGTAATGTTAAACTTGGATTCAAAGGACCAAGTGTTAATGATCACCCACCATGTGTGATCTGTTCTGGGTTCACAACCTGTTTCCATTTTGGGGTTCAAAGAATAGTGTGGGTGCACTGCATGTATTCGTGGCCACGCTGCTGCCACAGAGAGCCTGTGAACAGGGCACCTTCCAGGAAGGCTGGGGCTTGAGGGCTGAAGTTGGGATCCAGCTCCAAAACCAGCCTCAGAAAGTAAGATAGTAATAACAGAGTAAATTAAGTTTTTTCTTTTATTCTGCCTTTCTCCCCTGCACACTGCAGACTCAAAGGAAGAGTTTTCAACCTGGGAAACACCATCCACTGTTTTGGAAGTGATGAATGGGAGTTTTAGTCTTTGAGGAATTTCTAAATTGTAATCTCTTAGTTACAAGATTAAATTTAGAGCAGCTACAGGGACATTATCAAATGTGTACTGCTGGTGGTGCAAATCTTACTGGTCCTAAAATGGGAAAGATTTAATTTCTTTACCTCATGACTCTTTCTACTAAGAACTACTAAAAAGGAGAGTTATGCAACTAATCTCCCCAAGGAAGGCAGGAAAGCTAAAGCTGAGTGATCTTTTCTCCCTAGAGCATAAAAAGCTGATAATTGGGAAGATACATTTGAGGGCTTTGTTCATTTTTATGGCTGCTCTTAATCCCATTCCTGACTTTCAAAGTCCAAGTCTTGTTGCTGAAGTCCTGGAAGCTGATAATTGGGAAGATACATGGTGCTGGCCATAACTTTTGAGGGCTTTGTTCATTTTTATGGCTGCTCTTAATCCCATTCCTGACTTTCAAAGTCCAAGTCTTGTTGCTGAAATCCTGAAATTTATCTAGAAGGGGACAAGACCTAATGAAATCAGCTAGTAATCAAAGTTTTTTTGAAGCCATTCCATTCATCCCTTTTCACCCTGCAGCAGAGATCTGATTTTCCCTGCTTTAAAGCATTTCCTATAACTTGGCAACAAAGGCAGACTGAGATTTTTTCTCCCATGACATATCCTAGGCTGGAACATGTGAGGTGGTGGAAACCTGGGAGAGGACAGATCTTAAGTCAAGGGGGGGAAAAAAGGACCAGGCTCTGCTGAAGCAGAGATGTTGTCTGCAGCTGAAGATGTCCAAGCAGTGCTCTTCTTGGTGGGTGTTTGTGGACACAGAGCCAGGCTGAAATGCATTTGGTGCATTTAAACCTTGCAGTTAACTCAGAGTGGTGCTGCATGTCCAGCACAGCTGTTGGAGGAACACAAGCCACTGCTGGAGACCAGCAGCACCCTTTCATAGCAGTCTGCAAAATGAAAGAGGAACAATCTTTGAGTTTTCAGGTTGCCAAAACCTCCATGATCTTCTTCAGGAGATGAGATTTTTGAAAGTGAAGAAGAGAGGCCAAAGTCCAAGTGAAGGAATATCCTTTCTTGCTGCACTGAATGGACAACTGTCACATGATGGAAAGAGGAAAGTTGTGATCCCAGCTTGGGTGAAGGAACACAGGGATCATTCTGGGCCAAGGGGATGCAGACAGGGAAAGACACCATTGCAGCAGAGATGGAGGGACTATCAAAATATGAATGCAAATGGGGTATTATTTATGGCTTTGATGTTGGCATTTGATGAGCACCTTAATGTCTTGCCAGAAACAATGCTCTTAATGTTAAAAGAAAAGCTGCAGGCCATGAAAAGTGAGCACAAAAAAGTCGGGGCTTTCAGGGATAAACTAAAAGAAATATGGGAGTAGGTGTATAGGGAAATGAGAGATAAAATCAGCAGTTATTTCAGGGAAAAGGGCAATCACTTGGGGGTTGAAAGTGAGCTGAACCATTTATCTTACTAACGAAGAAGCAGGGGACCAAACAGTTTGGGAAGGATCTTGGGTGTCTTTCATATTGCAGATCTGCACAATGCAGGACTTGAAGCAGCAGAGGGAAAAGTCAGGTCACATCCCTGAGATTCAATATCCCTGAAAGCCAGCCCCTTGGAGAGGCTGGTGTGAGAGAGCAGATTTCCAATGGGGGACTGCCTGCAGTGAAGGCAAGCACTGATCCCTTTCTCTCCCTGCATCTCATGCTTTGAAAAGGTATTTCTTGGAGCAGGAGAACAGTACAACCATCCTGTTTGAGATGTGATTGCCTTGAAAAAGGGTGGAAATATTCTGCAGTCAAGAAGGGTAAATGGAAGCATGAAAGATGGAGATGTTTTTGGTAAATATGGAAACTTCTTTGGCCAGGCTGGACAGCAAACACTCATGTCACAGCTTTAAGGAGTGTTTGGGATCAGTGAGCCTGGGCCATCAGTCCCTGTGCCCTCAGTGTGTTACTGCTCTGACAGCACCAGCCCAGCCACGGAGTCCCTAGAAAGCAGCTGGATTTGCAGCCTTTGGTCACTCTCCATCCTGCCCTTCTCAGCTCATTTTCTCTGCTGGAGCTGCTCTGGAGCTGCTCACCCCACTGAGCTCTCGAGGAACAGCTTCTTCACCAGCCCTGAGCAGTGAGTGCCAGGCTTCTCCAGCTCTCACCAGTGTGACATGAAATGGCCTCAAGCCCACTGGCATGGGAGAGGCTCTTGGCCCTGGGGCATCTCCGGGCCCATCTCCTTCCCACCTGAGATGGGAAACTCCACACAGCTCGTTCTTCACCCCAGTGACAAATGCAGCAGTAAGTGCATTGGCAAAAGGCATTTCCATTTTTAATGGGATGGTTATTCCCACATCCTCTTTCAGTCAGTGCCCTTCAAACCCACTTCCTTTAATTAAAATGGTAAATGTCTGACCTTCATTTGCTGCCTCTGGTATTTTGTCCTTATAAATCCTACGCAATGCCAAGGCTTTGATCTGCCCATCTGCTCTGATCGTGATCCCAGGACATCTTCAATTAACATGTTTTTAAAAATCTTGGTTTTTCTTCAGATTTAAGCATTGGTGCCTTCTACTGGTGCCTTCTGCTGGTGCTATTTAGTTCCAAGTTATTAGTTAATCTAGTTACAAAGTAATTATTATTTAGTTCTTGGCTATTTAGTTATACTTTTACCAAGTGTATTTTTGTGCATGTACACAAAAGAATATGTGAATTTGAACACAAGCCTTGCTACTATATTTGGGAAATTTGATTTGGGTTGTTTTTGGCTCTGGGCTCATACCAATCCTAAGCCATGGAGAGGGCTGCACCAGCAGCCAGGGGCTGTCAGACAGGGCTGCCTGTGCAGCTCTGCTGCTGCCACCCTCGTGGCTATGGGCCCTCCAGTCTTGCTGAATATTTTTGGACCTGCCTGGAGAACTCCCAGTGTGTGAAACAGCAGCATCACTAGATGGAACATGTGAGCTGTTCTCGTCTGACTACCAGAGGATAAGCCTAGCAGTGTGGTTTCTTCCCTCAATGTTACATCTTTTTATACTTCTGTGGGTGCTTCGGGCAGCAGGATGCATCTAAAGCATCAAAACCTGCCCTATAGCCCCATTAAATGCCACTCTGTTATCCAGTGTGGTTCTGCCATCTCCCTGTTCCTGCCTTTTCCATCCCAGGGATGCACTAGGATAGAGCTTTTAGTTTGCCATCCCTCATGAGAATGAAATATAATAAATGAAAAAAAAAATCATTATAAAGAGGTCTTAGCATATTTAATGAGCTGTCTTTCTAGAAAGGATTGATTAGATAATATTTTATGAACTCTGTACTTTGCACACATAACTGCTTACAAAAATATTGGCAATCAAAGCCTAAAACTGCAGAATGATTGTGGTCTAATGGTCTTTGCTGCCAGGGAAAAGGGTGGTGGCTCTTCCACTGTGTGGCCCTTCCCCTGGGATGTCTGTCCCCCTGCTGTCACTACAGGTGTGACATGCATCTAAGTTATGGCCTGAAGTTGCTAAAAGCAAGTGTCAAACATGCTCCTAAAGTGCCCTGGGCTTCTGCAAACATCTGCTGCCAAATGGGACCTTTGTCATGAGGAATTATTCTGTTTGTTGGGTGCCTTGTTCAGGACTTGGCATGCCAGTTATTGAACTCATGGAGGAATTCCCTTCACTAAAGCTTTCAATCAAACCATAGGACCAAAGATTAAAAAGAGACTTTTGGACAGACAGAAATAAAACAATTTGATCAAAAGAGAACACAAAATGGTACCACTAATTACAGTTATTGGAATAGAGGCTGATGTGTGTATGTGTATCTGTAGGGAGCTGGGGTTTTTTGTCAGCTTGCCTTGTTCTTTCATAACTGAGGGTATTTCCACATGGTGCCTGATGTATCTCAGGACTAAGAGGAAAACTGCCTTTTCCTTCTCTAAGGTGGAATAGATCAAAGGGCAGAACTTCTTCCAAAAGAGGAAATCCACATCCTTACAGGACGCCGTGCAAACTGCTGTTGCTGTCCTGCTCTCTGGGCTTTATCCAGGCTGGATGCAGCAAGGAAAGCAAATATCTGCTGAGCTCTCAAGGTCTGCATTCCCAGGAGATGGGCTGCTCCCAGCCTCAGCAGAAGTGCCAGACTTTGGGTGATGTTTTGGCTTGTGCTTGGGAAACCATCTTGTCTTCTCCAAACTCTCTTGGGATCTGTGGAAAGGCTGTGCTGAGCTCAGCTGAGTGCAGTGAAGCATCTAAACTATTGCTCACCTGTATTTGAGCAAGAAGGTGGAGATTTTGCACTGATCTTCCCTCTGAATTGGAAGGGAAGCCCTCCTCACCTCTCCCACATGTACTTACTTTGCAAGATCTTTTGCACCAATTTTACCCTGCACCTGCCTTTATTTTTATATAAACACCAAACCAGAAATTTTCAGGATTCTTGGCTCAAATCACCCACATCTCCTTCCTGCAAGGCTCAGTGGGATGACCTCAAGGCAACCAGAAATGCTCATCACCAGCTCTAGAAAATATTTCTTTAGGAATAAACCTCTTTTTAAGCATTTCTATAAGCATATAGCAGGCTTAAGGAGAGCTCCCAGGCAGCACTTTCCATGAGATCCTTGGCTGGAAAGCGTGAATAGTAAGGATCATAAAAAGCCCCTTTCCAAGGGTGTGGTGACAGATGTTGTCAGCAGCATGGCCCAGCCTGCTCCCTCCAGCAGGACCTGTGCCCTCTGAGGAACACTCCTTCACAGATAAGCCATCTTCTTTTGTCTTTTTCCAGAAAAAACAACCCCCCTTTCCCAGAGCAGCCCCCAGCTTCTATCACAACCAGCAATTTTTCTTGTGCTAATGCAGCCCTCCTGTTCCTGCCAGGGGTGGGATTACAAGTGCACTTGATACCCAGCTTTAATCTGACGCCAGGACTTGCTTGTGGAGCTGTGAAAAACCTTTTCTATTGCAGGCTCCTGACCATGCTGTCCTTCCTCTCAGATTTCTGCTATAACATCCCTACTGTTCTTGTCAGTCAATTGTTGGCTAGTTCTGATATTCTGACTTTTATTTTGAAGAAGAAAACCCATGTGTTTTGGAAGGGAGATGGCTGTTCCTCTTTAATGCCCAGGATGGGTCTAAACCCTCTGTGAGGTGGGAAGGACCCACTGGCCCCCTCTCCACGGGGGCTTTGCTTCTCTGCAGTACTGAGGGCAATGCTGCTCATTGGCAAGGGCTGCTCTTCCCTGAACCAGAGATTCCCCTTGCTCCCATGACAAGAAGAAGCTCAAAGGGAAAAGCTGTAGTGCTGTGTCTATCCTATTGAGGATATCCAGTGATTTAATGGACTCTATTTATTACACTGCATAAATAGGTAAAATTATTCTATTTTCCAAGTCCAGTGCTCATTTCCACTGTCTCCTTCAGTGCTAATCCCAGCTGTATCCACTCAGCAACAGCAGAAACAAGTTGTAACAACGCTTAGAGAAGTTCTCTGTACACTCAGTTTTACCTGGAGGAATTTAAAGGACTGTAGTCTAAACCCACATGTCCTGTTTCATTGGGTACTGCAGCTACAGCCGCATTTCAGGCTGAGGTGCTCACACATAACCCAACCACATTTAGATTTGATCTCATGCCTTCGGTTTAACTGCACAGAATAAATACTGCAGCTGAAGAACAGATGCTCTTAGTTTTTTCTTTTTAAAAATACCCAGTGTTACACATCTGTATTTGCAAGATTATTTGATCAGGCAACCTACATGACCTGATTAAATAATCATTTAAATAGAGCTGAACCATTCCCCCCGCCCCTGCTATTTTTTTTGTAAATATCAATCCAATGCAAATATTTTGCTGCCAAGTCTCTGTTTGTTTGTAGAAGTGTTCCAGTACTAAAACTCCATTTCTGAAGATGGCAGAAACAAGCAAACCCTCAGCTCCAGCAGCTCTTGTTTGTCAAGGTGAATTTTCCTTGACCATTTTACATGGCCATGAATCTTCCTGCCATGCTTATGCTTGCAGTCAGCAATGAGCCCTGGGAGCTTCTTCCTTCACTGAGCCCTCTTGCCTATCACTGCAGCTTCCACTGCTTGACCCTTACTCAATTAAGTTTTTTTTCTTTTTTCCAGTGACTCAATGACTTTTTTCCCAATTCTATTCAGCAGTCTGGTCATCAACAAGTAAAAGATGTGTTAGACTATATAACAGCTTATAATTGTATCTGCAGCTCTGTAACCACAATGTAGAAACTTTTCTGCCAGATTAATACCAATGCTTCCTGAATTTAAATAGCCTACAAATAATGTTTTTCTTGGCATGCATTTATCACCTATTTATCTGACATACCATATCTTCACTGCTTCACTAGTGTTACTTGCAAGACAAGATAATCATAGTATTTAGAAAATACTGTGGCCTGTGATAATTTTGGATTTGATCTTTTTCTGAGAAGTGAAGAGGGCTGACACATTCTTCAATATATGCAGAAAAATGTATGCTAGGAGGTCATGACTTCAGCTTCTTTCTTCTCTTTCTTCTTTTTTTCTCTGAAGAAAAATTCATAGAAGTGCTGGGTTAAGTGCAGTTGGACTTGATGATCTTAAGAGTCTTTTCCATCCTAAATGGTTCTCTGATTCTAAGATCTCTTCAGTACCTGCAGGCACAGCTCCTTGCAATGATGGCACAGTTGATGCCTCTTGTGTCACTCACCACTTCCCTGTGGTTACAGATGTTATAAAATCATAGAATGGTTTGGATTGGAAGGGCTCTCAAAGGCTTCAGCCTCCCTGCCATGGGCAGGGACACCTTCCACTGCCCCAGGGTGCTCAAAGCCCCGTCCAGGCCGGCCTTGGACAATCCCAGGGATGGGGCAGCCACAGCTTCTCTGGGCAGCCTGTGCCAGGCCTCCCCACCCTCACAGGCAAGAATTACATCTAATCTAATGCTCTCCTCTTTCAGTTTAAAACATTCTCCCTTGCCCCATTGCTATCTGCCTGTGTAGATATTGTCCATGCTCTGGCCTCAAGGAGGCTTCTCCTCCAGCCTTATCTGATATATCAAATTTCCACCTCTCCCCAAACAATTCAAGTTGTAAAAGCTGTGACATCTGTTTTGGCAAGCTGCACCCCGCGAGGAGGGTGTGTATCACTTTCCCTCTCCCCTGCCTGGGTGGGGCTTTTTTTGCCCCTGCAGTGTGAAGATGAGGTTACTGAAACCATGGGAGATGCTGCTCCTGCAAACAGCTCTGTTTGAAGCAGACCACTGGACCAGGACAGGCGAGAGAGAAAGTGTTGCAGCCTTTGCAACTTTTGTTTGGAGTGAAAAGGAAAATACACAGCGATAGAGGGGCTCTTGGCTTTGATCATTACTGGTTCGGGGAAATAAAAACATAACCCAGAGGGAGAGAGCCAGGGGTGTAATAATGTCAGGTCAATCTCTTTGTTATTTTCCAACATCAAAAGGAGCTGTGGGAGTTTAGCTTTTATTGCCTTCCCTTTTTGTTTTCTACTTTTCGGCTTTCTTCCTCAAAATTCAATACAGCCCTCTCTGGACTTCTCACCCCCGTGTGCCCCTGCTCCTGCCAGTCCCCAGCCCATTGCAAGCTGTGTGGCACACTACGGGTACAGCACCCTGGCCAGGGGTGCCCATCACTGCCCAGCCTGCCAGGTGCTACTTTAGAAGATGGTAATGGTGGTAATAATCCTTGGTAATAATGGTAATAATCCTTTCTTCAGTGTTTTGAGCCAGGGTTTACTCTCTTGGCAGAGGTCACCCCACTGTGCTGATGAAAGATGTTTGGGTGCAGCCAGGAGAGAAGCCTGAGCACGGCTCCCTCACCCCAGAAATGTACTGATCAGCATCCATCCACAGAATTCCATTAATTATCTCTTTTTCCTTCAGCACCATCTCTTGTGGTTTTTTCAGCAACATGAAGGACTGAGCCTGCTGTGCTGGGGAAAACCAGGCTCTGGGCTGGCTTACCTGGCTAGGGCGGAACACAACCTTCTGTGGGGCCACATCTTGACTAAGTAGCTGAACAATGCCTGGAAATTCCAGGCAGGTGGTAGAGTGGACAAATGGGAATAGGAACAACCAACGACCTTTCTGAGCTGAGCCCACATTTGGAACCAGCTTGTCCTCCCCCTGTGTGAAGCTGCAGCAGCTTCAGCCTGTCCTGGCTGCAGCTGGGCTGGCTGGCATGGCCACTCTTGGCTGCTTGGCCCAGAAGTTAGGGATCCTCAAGGATAACTTGCATGATTAGTTGGTCCATACTGTGTTTTGTGAAAATAATAAGTTAAAACCACACAACTATTTTACAGAGTTTTAAAGATATTTGTGTCCCATTGAGAGAACGGGGAAGGAGGGAGCAGTGACATTGGGGGGGTGTGAGAGGGCTGTGCTGCTGGTGCTAAACAGCTGCTAGTGCTCATTTGTAGAGCCCACTTACACTGGCCTGAGTTTGTATAAAGATTGTTTATTCTGACATCAGAGCTGTGTAGGCATCCCCAGCGCAGCGTTTTCTGCAGTGGAAACAACCTTTCTCTGAGATGGGCACAGCAGGCAGTGAGGGCTTGGCTCTAAGCAACACAGGGTTGAATTTGTAGGTGTAAGAGGCATGAAGATGTGTTTACATAGTGTGAAACCCAGCAGCAAGGCATCCTTGCTTATTTTATGATTCCATCAGCATGTTCTTGACTGATTATGAAGGGATTCCTTGCAAGTTAACAAGCTGAAAACATTTTTGTTATTAAAGAGAGCCAAATCAAACTTTATTGAACAAATACACCTTGGATCTCTGACTAATGAGTTTTTCTGCTGTTCAAACATGTTATGTGATGTGAATGAAATTGCAGTTGAATTAGACTTCGCTGTTCATGTAGAATTCACAAGCTGCAATTTTTTTCTCACAGCTTTATTTTAGGCAGGTAAGTTATTTTTGGATGAAATGACAGTGTTGCACAATTTGGCTATGTAAAAGTGATTATTGAAAATAGTATTTACTGGTCCCGTTTTATTGTCAAGAAATTGACTCAGAAGCGTACTTTGAAATGCAAAAGGGCTGATCCTTCCATGCTTCCCATCACTAACTCCTGAATAGAACACTTGTTTTGTGGTTTGCTTTGTAAAGCTGTGCCCTGTCAGGGGAGCGCAGGACACAGCTGCTGCCAGCCCAGCCCCAGGACTGTCACCAGAGCTGAGTGGAGCCCACATTTTGGTACCTGCAGTGACTCTACTGACTTTGATTTATTCCCAGCTAACTTGGTATGAATAGTATCAAAACCAGGGTCACAGCTATATCCATTAGAGATGCAGAACAGAGCTTAAAAATAATACTCTGACTGACATGGAGATTTATATAATGAAAGATGGGGCAATTCCAGATTTCTCCAGCAAACTGATGTTAAACAAACTGCTCTGAGTGCTCGAGACCTAAAGCCTGTGATGGAAAAGGAACATTTAGACAAAGCCTGTATGTGAACTATTTGCAGAGTTATTGTTAGGCAAATGTATTATGATGCATTCCCTTATGTTCTATTTTCACCTGCTAAAATAAATTAAGCTGTGGCATTACTAAAAACTAAGAACTGCCAAAATAAACGAGGGAACTGACATTTAGAGCATTTTGGAGATTTCTTATACTGTAGAAGGAATTAAAAAAAATTTCAATTGAAATCACAAGCACAGGTTTTCTCCATTGAGAACATTTAATGTAATCCTCCTGTTCTTCTGGCACTCGCCAGGATAATCTACAGCTCTTAACCTGTAGGAAGTATAGATGCCCAACTCCATATGAAGAGATTTGCTGCCATCTTTTGGTAGATGCATGTTCCACAAATTAACGAAAAATTCTCTCTCACAGATACTAAACATTTTGTCCCTCTGTCCATTCTTAGCCCACCTGCAGCACCAGCCCCTGGAGCAATTTAAAATTGTGTAGACGTGACATTTGGGGACATGGTTTAGTGATGGACTTGGCAGTACTGGGTTAACAGTTGGACTTGATGATCTTCAAGGTGTTTTCCAGTCTAAACAATTCCATGATTCTGTGATTCTGTGCACTCAGCCTCTTCTGCAGGGACAGCCTGTGAAAATTAATCTCACCCAATGATATCCAAGGACCTCCCAAAATCCCTGTGGGTGCCTGTGGGGTTGGAAGGGCTCAACGCAGAGCAGGGGCTGGGCTAGTTTCTTCATGGTCTGGCTGCTCAGAGAAAAGTTGTAGGGAACAGGCTGCAATCTCTGCAAGTCTGCAAGTAATAATCTTCTTTATGCCCAGAGGTAATAAAAAAATATATTTGATAATCTGGGGCAGCAGCAGGATGATGCATGGGGACAGAGCAAGGCTGGGACACACTGCTCCACAAATCACACTCATTGCTATCAGATTTACCTTTGAAGAGGGCAAAGAGCTGAGGCTGCACTTTGGCAGGGGCAGATTAAGGAACTGCTGCTCATGGTGAAAGTGCACCCTTGTGACTGGGCCAAAGGGATGTTGGGGAATATCCTGTGCCCCTGCTCCCCTCCGGGGTCCTGCCTGTGCCACAGCAGCCTCCTGGCTTCCCTTGCTCCTCTGACTCCTGGAGGAGGAGGTTCAATGCACCCTAGCAGAGAGCTGCCCACTGTTTTTTTGCTGGGCTACGTTTTTTCACGGGACAGTGAATGAAATACAGGGCAGGTTTTGACAGGCCCCAGGATGCAGGAAAAGAGGGAAGGTATCAGCTGCTGCCAGAGGGAGAACAGAGAGGGTGTTGAGACCTGACACTTCACCCTGAATGCAACTCTGCGCTCTGGTTACAACACCCACACTCGTAGTGGTGCCTGGATCAACAAAATGACTGTGGTCAGAACTTTCCAAATTTGAAAGAGACCTCTTGTTTCTGTGGGTTCCTACTCTGGTGGCAGGCTGAACACTTTATTTTAGTGTGGATTTGATATCCAGCACAGTTCTTTCAGCCTTTGCTGCCTCAGCTGCCTTTCTAAGGTCAATATGTGGCTACACACAATCCTTTCCCCTCTACCACCCTGGCATGACAAGAAATTCCCGAGATCCCACTGAATTCCACAAGCCACTTCATTTATACACTTCAGTTCAACATTAAGTTCGTTGCAGGGTTTATTTAGTTTGAACCCTGACCAAAGTTCCCAAGTGCTGTGTGTGTGCTCAGCTGCATGACTCCAGCCTTGCTCCTGGGCTGTGCCAGGCCAGGCAGCGCTCACATGATGGGGTACAGCCCTGCCACGGCTGTGGGAGCAGTGCCCTTCAGAGAAATGCTCTTGGGAAAGAAAAGGTATGAGCCAGGTAAGAGCACAAGCAGGGAAACTGCCTTCTCTCACCATCCATTGCCACTGTGCAAAGGAGAAAGAGCAGGAAAGAACTAATTAAAAACCAAACCAAAACAAACCAACGTTACCGTGAGTGGGATGTAAACTCTCAGCAATGATTCTTTTTTTGACAAAGACATCCCTTGCATGGTGGGGGCAGAAGGGTGACCAGCCAGACCACCAGCAGTTTCCTGGCTGAGATGATTCCCCTGTTTATCTTGTGGGTGATGCTCTGTGCATCCCAGAGACCTCCAACAGTGCAGGACTGGGTTTATATCTCACCCTGAAAGTGGCCCAGTTCCACCTCTGTTCCCCTCTGATAGCAGAGCACTCCCTGCCTGAGTGTTTTGTCACCAGGAAAGTGTTGCTCTAGACCCAGTCCAGCTTCTCTATAAGCTGTGAGGGCTGATGTGTGTGTCTGAGGGAGAGTTACAAAAGCCTTCAGCTCCCTAATTGATGAGAGCCCCTCCAGGCCCCACAGTCAGTCCCCACGGGGGGAGTCTTGCTGCCTCGCTGACCCCTGGCTCCCTGACAGCTCCTTTGGACACTCACTAGATATCACATGCAGCCTCACCTGCTACAGATCCTCTTTCAAATCCTCCCTTCCTCCTTTCCCACCAGTCTTGCCTCAACAAGAATATGGGGAATTAAAATTTTAACAAGACGAGGAGTTAAATTCGAAATTGAATTTATGCAATTCTAATTTAGCTAATTCAGACTAAATGGGGACTCATCGAATCAGTACAGTTTGGCTTGGAAGGGCCCTTTAAAAGTCACCTGGTCTCGTTTCCCGCAGAGCCGGGGGTTCTGGTACCCAGGCGGCTGCAGGTGCCCTGGGTCGCACCGGGGCCGGCACCGGCGCATCCCGCGGATGCCGCAGCCGGGGCCCGCTGCGGTCCCTTGAGCGGGTGCGGCCGGGGCGCGGGGGCCGCCCGGCGCAGCCCCGTGCCCGAGGAGCGGCTCC